>NW_010112571.1:0-14439 GCF_000699245.1 Pterocles gutturalis | reverse complement strand
GCTGAAAGACTGAGGTAGAAAATAGTTTTTTTTTTAAAAAAGCATTTCTTCAAAATATAGCCGCTTTCCATTTTTGCGCAGTGGACCAATTCTTTAAAAGTAGATCTGGAGAAGTATATAAAAAAAAAAAAAAGGAAATTTTGCTTACTCAACTTATTTTCAGGCTCTGTCATGGATTTGAGAGCAATGTATGATGTTGTGCAGCCTGTATCACCTTCAAGAAAGAATTATCATCAAATATTTAAAGAATTTATTGTCCTTTCTTTGTGATCCAAATACTCCACATTGCATCATGGTCAACAACATTGTCATCATTATCTTATGCTGATAAAAGAAAGGACTAACGATCAATACTAGCTGATTACAACTTAATTAAGGAGGACATTTGCAGTGTAGTTTTTTTTAAATCTTGCCTCTTCCAGTCCTTCCACATTTTCAAGTTAACTTAATATGTTCCACTATTTAGCATATTTAATAAGCATACTGGAATAAGTAAAATCTTCATTTAACATGCTATATTGCTTCTATGGTGCATACTCAACTTCCCTTGGACAACACTAACATATAAAGAGCGTCCAAAAAAATCCACACTCTTGTTGTTAGAAGATGAGAATTCTTGACGTAAATTGCAATAGAATTTAGATCTTCAGATAAGCAGCTACCTAAAAAGACTGTAAAGATGACTAGGAGAATCTGAAGTAGAGCTGATTCATCCCAAACCAGTTACCAAGCAATAGAGAGAGTGGAAGGAAGCCAGTGTGGAAGGAGCCCCCTAATACAAATCATCGCTTCAGACAGTCTGCTTGCACAGACATCCCTTGCACTCATCCTATTATTTTTCTTCAAAATTTTATCTGTGAACTCTCTGGCACAAGGATGGTTTGCCACACACAGTACTTTGCTCTGTTTTCTGTGCTTGATAGTGCACAGCAGTGTTACCATAATGCAAATTATTGTTGTTGCTGGTAGGGACTGCACTGAGTGTACTTTGGATATCCCCAAGTCGGACACATGGTAATGCAGTAATATCAGAGAGGAAATCAATATTTCTTATTAGTTAATGATTTAATTATGGAAATCTTTCCCTTAATGCCATTTGTTAACTAAAGTCACCATAAATTGTATTCTGTTCAGCTCATCTTTCAGTGGCACTCTGAATTACACCTTCCTGACATTTAGTTATTGGAATATTAAACAAATTTCTCTTTCCAGTCCAACACTTTGTAAACAATGCAGGCCATCTGGGAATGTGTACCCATTAATGCTCTGGGAGGCACTGTTAAGAGTTTGCATATTTTAAAAAGTCAGAGAAGATTAGAACTGCAGGAAGGCCAGCACATGGCACTCTCATTACGTCAGTAGATTTGACATCAAAGTTATTACTTTTTTTCCAGTGGTTATTTTGCATTGCATTTTCTTTTAATACATTTGTTTTTTAAAACAACTTGCAACATTTTTGGGGTTTTTTTTGACTGGCATTCTGCAGGTTTTATAGTGTGCTGTTGAGAGTTTAAAAATATACACTGAAGTTCCAGGCTAGTCATTCCCATTTAGTCACTTTTACACAGCAGTGTTGTTTTTTATATAGCAAGTGTGCTGTTGGCATTTCAAGAATAACGGAGAGGCCAGTAATTTGGGTGCAAGCAAAATTTTTTGAAACAGTTCCTGTAAAGATAATTCAGACTAATGGGCCATTTACAGTCTTGCTAACTTAGTAACTGGCTATGTGCTCTAGGTAATCAGGGTGACATTACTGCCGGCACAAAAATGACATCTCGTCATCAGAAATTTTCTTCATTGGCACAGAAAATGCCAGGCACATCACCTCTGACTGTGTGGCCACCACATCTATTAACCTTATTGATTTGGAGTCATGCTGTGCCACACTGGAAAACTACTCCCTGCTGAAAGACTCAAGTGGATCAATCCTGAACCATGAACAAAAACTCAATAACTAAATGTAGTAGGTACTTTTCTCCATTAAGTATTCCTCAAAGTAAATCACATTAGAGAACATCACCATGTGGAACTTCCCTTGGGATTCTGTGTTCTCCCAGAATCTAACAGTGAAAAATAGTAAAACAGGAAGGAAAAGATGTGCATCTTGCTAAAGATACTTTATATCACTTGATTTTGTTCTCAGATATTTTCCTATAATTATATTTTAATGTTATACTGTAACTTAGTTCCCCTTTCTAAACCTTAAAAATCCTGCTCGTTTTTAATTATGATTGTCCCTGGTAAGTCATCCAGTGACAGACGACTCTGAAAAAGAAAGTTTTCTCTCCTTTATGAACCCTTCAGCATTTTCATGTATTTATCAGCATTTATTTTTGAGACACTCATTGTGATGGGGCTTGAAAATGAAACAAGCCATCTAACTCCTTTCAGCCTCATACAGTTAACAAAGAAGGCAACAAAAGGAGTTCCAGAGCTTCATATTTCCTGACAAAAGACAGAGGACTGCAGCAAGCCCCATTCATATTTAAATGTTCCTGGCTTTGGAATTAAAAGTCCATCTTTCATGTTACCATTTCAGTTCCTTACTTTTTTTGTTGTGTTTGCCGGCAATGAAAACTATGTCCCAGACATTTGTGTGACTCTTCAGTCTGCAGAACTCCTGTTCCTAAAAACTGCTCCTTGTCACAGACAACTCAGGCTTTCTTAAATAGCCTGTGCATTGTGACAGTTGTCTTGGAAAACTCCTTTAGGACAAAAAAAGTGTGGGTACAACCACTCTGTGCATATATGAGTAATGACTGGTTATAGCTGAGTAAGTTTTATTAAAGCCAGTGGGACCCCTCTGCTCAGGAATGGTTACTCACATGAGTAAGGGGTACAGGAAAGGGCAGGATTGTTTCTGTTGCTCAGTACTGTAACAACAGTGTTTTTGCCCAAGGGTCTGATCTGAAAACATGACAGCTAAAACCTACAGGCATAGGGTTTAATTTTGCTTTGGTTTTGGTGTCAATGAATAGAGCAAAGTTCATTAAAAACACTCCTTGCACTGTGTTCAGTCATGACTAACGTCTGTATATTTATCTATATTACATATGGTGTTTTATTTCAAATAAAATTCTGGATTATGCAAAGAAGAGAAAAGAAAATGCAATGACATATTAGAAAACATTGTCGTTACTTGGAAAAAAAAGTGATTTCTCAAAGCCATATAAAAGTCTGGAAAGTATTATTTTTATTCCTTAGGAAATAACCCTGGGTTTCTAATTAATGTCGTGAAATTAAGGCCATTTATCTGAAAAACTGAAAAAAGATCTATATATGCTCCAAAGTTCAGTGTTTGTCCCTGAGCTCTAACATGGGATATACTGTGTGAAAGTCTAACATGGGATACACCATATATCATCTCTATTTAGAGCCCCTAGGCAGGAAGTATGGATAAAAAAAATAATCAAAATTACTGTTTTTCTTTACTGAAAGCCCTCTAAGGAGTTCATTGGAATGAGTTCTGTCTGCCCATCTAATTGATAATTATTTAATTAGCAATTTATAATGATAATGGGATTTTACCCCCCACCAGTCCATCTTGTCTGTAAGAAAAATATAAGTAGACAACCTTATGTATTACTTTACCACTTTGGCAGTTGGCACAAGATATTGTGGGCCAGCGTTGCGATTCCCTACAGTTAAACCATAAAAGAAATGTATTCATATATTTCCTTTGCCCACAGTGTTTCCTTTTCTCATTACCGTGGGTGACTGGCATTCTCACAATGTGTGTGGGTGCACAGGCTTGTTGTGTCACCATGGACAGTTCTAAGAGCAGCTTCATTAGTTCTTTTTACAACAAAAGCTAGGGTTTTTTTCCTGCCTTCTCTTTCTTTCCCTTAGTTGGCATGCGGGTTGAATTTTTCTTGGACCCCCTGCTTGACTTTTTTTTTTAGAGATCTTTTTGAACAGTGCAGCAGTGTGAACACTAGGAATTGTAACTGATAGACTGTTTGCAGGAGAACTCATGAAAGTTCTCTTTGTTCACTTCACATCAACCAGGTTTATGCAGACCCTCCCCCACTTCAGCCAAACAGGGAAAAGGAAATCCACTTTTAATTATACATTGATGGGAATCACTGTATAGTGAAATTGCATCAAGTGGAGAATGCCCACTTTATACTCTTTTATCTAAGAATCCAAAAGAAGCACTGGCGTAAAAAAAAAATGGATATGCAAGCATAGACTCCCCAATATATAGCCAGGCCTGACTATTTTAAATCAATTTGCCAACTCCACTTCCAGTCCTGATAAAAATTTTCAGCAGTATCTTTGCGCTGTGAGAGTGTCTCATCTTTAGGCCCTGAGCCTAGAAGGTCTTATTTTTGAGACCTTACAGAAAAAAGAAAAGAAAAAAAAAAAAAAAAAAAAAAAAAAAAAAAAAAAAGAAGAAAAAAAAGAAAAAGAAAAAAAAATTCCCCAAAATACTGTTTTTTTAAATGTGAAAAAGAAGAGTTGCAAGTATAAGGTATTTTCAAAATTTGAACTATTGATATGGATGCTTTTTCCCTTTTTCCCCCTCAGACAAGCATATTCAAGAAACAGTGTAGAAGAGTCCTAAGGGCAAAAAGAAAGGAGATCTCTCTGGTGGCAGAATGAAAAGATTACACAACCTTGCAAGAACTGTAAGTAAACAAGAGAAGCACTTTGTGCTGGTTTTTGCTGTTATGCCTCATGAAACTAAAGGAAAAATTTTCAGCAGTAGTATAGGGACCTCCGACATTATAAAAAATTTGAATAATCTGATAATAAATATGTAATGTTAATTTTTTTAGACTTTTTAAAATTAATATCATAAGATACCATTAAACATAGTGACAATAATGCAGGATATTTGGCTTTACTTTGTATACTATTAAAGTTTACTAGGGCTATATTTGCCTTTTGAATCTTCCAGTACAGAAAGAAAATATTAAAGGTTTTCTCAAACATTTAGTCAGGAAAGGATTTTTTTTGAAAATATTCTTGAAGGTCATTTTTCACATTCTTTCTTAAAGTGCTTTAGCTTAGCTGTACCAATTCATTTATTTTATACAATTTAGGTAACTGGGTTTTTTAAGATTTCTTGAGAAAAAAAGTTACACCTGTGAAAGAAGTGTTGTGAAGACCAAAGAAAGAGCCATCTACCTAGAAACAGCTTATGATACCACCCTTACAAGCAGCCAAGAAAAATGTTACTTAAGGATATAATTAAGCAGAGTCATGTCAAGGGACTGGGGGGAAAAGGAAAATATATCTGTGGATATTAGGTGGCATTTTGGCCTGCCAAATGAAAGAAGCCAGGCAATGTTGATAAATCAGACCTCAAAGACAAAATCCTGATTATACAAAGGTCAAAGACACCAGTGCAATTCTGTCTTGCAGAAGCACCAAGGATGGGTTTTGCTGTTGATGGGCCTATGCCTTAGGAAACCCAATCTAGGCACTCCATCTAAGCAGGGCCTGGGAAATCTCCATCCGGTTTCCACCACCAACACTGGCGTACACTCCTCTGCTACACGACCAAGTCACAAATGTGTGATTAATAGTCCTTTTGTCCCCATTCAGAGCGGGATGACTTCTGCTCTATCTCACCACTGTCCCAGGTTTTCTTCCAAGACACGGTCTAAATTATTTCTTCCTCAGCAAATGTTGGCACAAGAGGAACGTGTGTGAGTGTAGCCAGGAAGGATGAGGAGCTGAATGAGGCAGATATTAAGAATTATGTTGGCTTAAAGGGACTGACCCAGAATTAGTCTGTGACTAGTCTAGTCTAGAGTATCAGTAAACAAGTAACAGCCATGCACCTGATAAGCATCCACTGAACTTCATTCCTTTTTCTCATCTGCATTCACCAAGTTATCTGCAGAAGTGTGCAATGACAACTAAAGTTCTGAAAAGACCAGGAGTTTTGCATGGCTTTTTTGGTTTATTTATTTACGAGAGCCATGAGTTTCCAATTTGAATGTAAGTCTGAATCCAAGTTTGTGAGATTACACGGGTTGGTCCATCAGGGCTCTGGTATACCAGAAAGGGAACAGCATAATTTCACAGATGTTCATAGTTTCAAAGAAGTAATAAGGAAAACAGGAGATATTTAACAGCTAAACACTAATTCTTTTAGTTGGTTATTTTTGGCAAAACTAAGGCACCTTGTGATGTTATACCACACGGGGCAATTTGAAAAGGTTCATTAATTCCCAGGGAAAGAAAGGAAAGAATCAAAACACAAGATCGCAGTCAGATCCTAAGACAGAATCTAAAATTATTCAGAATAGGCAGGTCAGCTTCCAACTAAATGAGCTTTCACTGTAGCCAGCTACTAAATGACACAGAAGCACGGAACTTGAGGCCAAAGTAGCTGTGGCAGGAGTAAATGTTCTTTTAGGTCTGGAGAGACTGAGCCAGGCAAAGGAGCCTCAAGAAAAAAGACTACAGGGGAACAACTGATGCACAGCAGGAGTTGCCTGGAAGTAGTGCCTCTCTGCCTGCTGTGAAGGAATCATCCAGGGAGAAAAAAATGGGAATGAAACTGACTTGGGAAAAGGGTGAAGGGGGGGCTGAGAATATAAAAGATAGCTTAGAAAAATGTTAAAAGTAAACCTTAGGTTTGATTGTTCTGGTTTGCTTCCTTTTTACATCTATACTGGAGGTTATTTAAGAGAGTCCTCAAAGATCTGTCTAAGGTTTGCTGCTGAGAATAAAGCCACTGAAATGGGTAATGTTCTTACAACAAAAGCGTTTAAAAAAAAAAAGTAGGAATATTTTCTTGTCAGGTCTGCATTGTCCGGATTCTCTACAGCTCTCTTAGCAATAGACCAGGGCCACTCCTTGCCTTCAGTGAAGTTACTCATTCATTTACCCCCTCATTCAGTTTAGAATCAGGAGTTATTTTCTTTAAAGTTCAGAAAGATGTGGTTCAGCAAGTTTCCTTCTGTGGAGAACTTAGGAGCACTGTTTGAAAGAAAAGCCCTTGAGGCTGATATGCTTTAGTTGGAGTTCTGCTGAACTGAATTTGCACGTTAAGTACTGTACCTTGCTCTTGCCTGCTAAACCGTCCCTTGTTTAAGACTACATGTGTGTATAAATAAGGAAAAATGGGATGCAGCCTCAGGATTTATGCTGTGTCATCTATGAACAGGCCCTTTGGGCTGCACTGGGAGCCAAGAATTGCTGAGTTGTGGATATGCAAGCCAGATCGTCCTTTCTCAGTGGTATGCTCCTGCAACAGTGATTGGGAAGTCAGCCCCATACCGTTAGAAAATTCACTAAGCCAAACTCCCCACAGCTGGATTTTTCTAGTTTAAGCTTACTTTGGGACCAGGGCTAACGTAAAGCATATTTGACATATGTAAGATATAAGCCCACAGGTTCTTCAATAATCCTAGGGCTCTCTGCAAGAACATTCTATTCCAAATAATGAAATATTATTATTAATAACGAGGGGACAGGTTTGTACTGCTTACTCTTGTTGATGAAATATTGCCAAGTGCACAATCCTCACAAAGGTAAGGATGTGTAATTGGGTTTCAAATTGATAAGTGACACAATTAAATGCTTATCTTAGCAGATGTCCTGAATGCAATCAATTCTTTAGTGACAGGTTTCAGACAACCTTCGCCCAGTTTGTGAACATATAAATGAGATCAGAATTTGTCCACTTATGTTTCTATTCTTTGCTTGGTTGCCTATAGCCAAGAAGGCTGACATTTGTTAATGGAAGAGCCTTTGACAATGACACGTCTCTTTTCGCAAGGATCTGAATAGCAGTGACAGATCAGGAACCCCATTTTGATGCTCACTGTATATTTTTCTTTTCTCCTTAGTTCAGCCACACTCATTTTGTTAAATTGGGTCAGTTAGGTCAGGCAGCCTTACAATTATCTCCCAGGACCGAAGCTCTGGATGAACTTCTAGTTCAGAACATTGTAACTTTGCTGGGACCTGGTGGGGCTATCCTCCATTTCACTTCAAAATTACAAAGCCCAATTTTTCTGTGCTTATGTATACTTTGTATACCTGCCAAGTCCTCTCTTTCCATTCCTTCAGGTAGTCTCAGAAATGACTGATTATAAATGCTGATCTGACTCTGTAAGCTTTCAGCAGCACACCTGAGGTTCTCATTCTCTTTCATGGTGAACAGTTTTTCTTTCTTTCTTTGACTTTTTTGAGGAACTGATTCCAAAGATTTTATTCACAGTAGTTAACAGGTGCGAATTGGTGTTTGCTAGCATAAGTGTCGTGCTGAGTAGCCCTTTGTTCCCTTCCTGCTGCTTCCCTGCTCTATTATGGCAAAACTTACTTTAATAGGAGTTTTTTAATGGTTTGTACAGTGTGTATTTTTAAAGCATATTATGGAATAAAAGTGAATACCTATCAGAACAATGAGTTCCTATGAACCTCTAACAATTGGGAAGATCCCTTGATTTCAATGGACAAACTCCAGAACAAGGGACTTGTACCACCTGAGCAGGAGTGCTAGAATCTGGCCCTCAACAGATACAGTTTTGTTTCCACCAGCATGTGCCAATTAAAATTATTCTGTTGTAATAAAATATCAGGAGACAGAAAAGGAACCACTGCGAACTAAGGCAATACTGAAGAGTCAAGCATCTTTTCAGCTGACACAGATCCCCTGCTCTATTGATGATCAATGGTGATAATGACATCCACTTTCCAAGGTAGTGCTGGGCTGCAGAGGGCTGATTCTGATGCCAGTGGCTGATGTGAGTTGTTGAGGGATATTCAAAGACCGTGTTGGATGGGCGGCAGAAAGATCTGTAGCCACCAGAGATGTGGAGCAGAAATAATAGGAGGAGTGGTTAAGAATGACACCATCTCCAGGATGTCTGAATTAAGAAGGAAGTCAGGAGAGGCTGAGCTGTGTTTGAAATACTTCGTCAGCTCAGTACCAAGTAATTGTACACCGTTTCAGCTACTAGTGCCTTGAAAATGAACAACTGAAAATTTTAGTTCTACAATTCTTAACAAGAGTGGTTTTAGACAGCAAACAAAAAAGTATTTCTTCTGATAAGTATTTTCCTTTAAACAGGAATATATAAACTGCTGAGTTAAGTCTCCAACTTTTTATACCTGTTTCATGCCTTTGTAACATAACCCAACCTCATGGATGTTTCTCCTGATTTCCATAATTTGAGCAGAGACTGAATCCTGGTCTCATACTTAAAGAAATTTTTTATTTTAAAAAAGCCATAGAGATGAGGGTGTTTATGCCTTTTGGCTACTTTTTTGCATATTTCTCTTTGCTATGGCTAATATTGCTCGTTTTAATAGGAACTCTAATCCTTGTATTTGCTGAGTCTTTCGGTAATTACAACTCGATTTCTGTGCTGGTAGCTGTGATACAATTTCAAGCTGATTTCAGTGTTACAGAATTTACAAGATTTTGCAACTTTAATTGTGACATTTGCCCCTCAGCTCAATTTCTTTCTCTATTTTCCTGCTTGGGAGTTTTAATTCTAGGCTTATATTTTTTTATACGTGTCTCCGTAAAAACTGATTGAAATGGAAGAAATCAAACCTCAAACAGTATAAGAGAAAAAAACAAACAAACAGAAGGTTGTAAGAGCAAAGAAAAAAATACACTTAAAAAAAAGAGGAAACTTTGCCGCATCACCAATGTGCCAGGGCACAGCACTCCTATACTCTTCAACCATGTTTCCTTTTTTTCTCCCAAAATTCCACGTCTGTTAAGAGCTCTCAGGCTTCTTGTTTTCCCTATAGGCTTTGTAACAAACCTTGCAAAATACTTGGTACTGACAGAGGCAGGAATGAGACCTTGATAAAGAAAAGGAAAAGGAAGGTTTATCCTTTGGAGCAGGGAGCTCTTCAAAACTGAAGCTCCTTGTGAACCTGCAGAGGTTTGTTCCCAGTAGCAGGTAATCAAATACAGAAGATCCATTTTGTAAAATTAGGCATTGGAAGTGGTACACCAATTTAGCCAGTGGCTGGTGACATGAAAAGCCTGGCAGAAATGAGCTATACCAGAAATTATTTTTAAAAGAAAAAAGTCTTTTGTTGAAAGTGAAGCATTTTGCAACAAAATCTTCTAATTTTTTATAGGAAGGCTTGCTTTTTCCCTAAAGTCCAATATGGATGCTGAAGGAGGAGGAATGTGGTCCTGCATCCCCTCTCCACACGCAGACTCACACTTGAACATCTAGAATCATTTTGCCTGGAATCAGACATTTTGACACAAAGCACTTAGTCATATGGTTGTTTTCAAATAGTTAGAATAAAAATCAACATTTTGAAAGTTGATGCAAAGTAACTTGTGTCCTCCAGATAGCTCTATTCATGTATTCTTTAGCTGTCAGAAGCAGAACTGTAGTTCGGCAATTACCTGCATTACATTCACATCTTCCTTTTTCTGTTAAATCATGCACACACATTTTCAATTTATTATCACTAGATAAGTGGCCAACTATGTCTAGAAGCCTTGTAATGTGTAAATTACCCTAGCCAGTTCTAAGAAGGGATATGTGTCCATGAAAGTGAATTACTCACATATCACAAAAGAAACCACCTTTTCAAAATTATTTCAGGTGGTCTAATTATCTGCAAAGTGTAGGATTGGTTTTGTACTGTTGAAATTTGTTAATATCCACCAAAAATGCTTGTGGCATTTTTGTATGCACAGCAGGAAAATCAGTGTGGAACTGGAACTTGTTGTTAATAAAACTTGAAAAGCACAGCTAAGGTCTTTGCTGAACTGTAAATGGTTTAGGCCTCTCAAGCCTACATACTGTCTTAGGGTGAGAACATATGGAAAAGACACATGAAAAAAGCAATTACAGAAAAATTCGGGTTCAGGGTATTGATAGTAATTAGAGGTGAATAATGCTGATTTGAAAACTTGACACTCCAGAAATGACAAAGCAAAGCAATCACCAACATGCCTGGAATTCATATTACCTGTCCAAGCAATTTTCTTTCTCTTTCTGTAAGTGCACAGTATTGTTCATTTCAATGAGGTATTACAGACAGACACTAGACACTCAATTCCCCCTTCTTCAGACAACTGGGATTTAAATATCCATTCAGTTCAGTAAATGGTATGTCTATCATGAAACTCCTTTTTAACTCTATGTCTACGGCCGCATACACATGGTTGATATAATTAATAGGCATTTTGCATCGTTCTGAAGAGCAGAAATGTGTACAGTTGGGTTTGTTTTTAATTTGTGATACAGGCAGTGAATGACTGGCACTGAATATATATGAAAATGATAGTGCTGCACAAGTGAGAAAAAAAGATGTGTTACAGAGGGTTAAATCAAAGACAATAAGGTTGGTGACATACTGAAAATTAGTATCTACTTCTGTCTTATAGTAAGACTGAGTAAGCTTCTCTATCAATAAAAAAATGTTCCCTTGTTATCCGCTGATCTGTTTTGGTTTCATTTTTCTTGAATCAAATTTAGTACCAATAATAAGTGTATGCCAGGAGTGGTTTGTAAAGAGGAAAGATCTGTCTGGAGGGTTGTGACCTGATTGTGGTATTGGGTAGGTGCATTATACAGGGTTTGTTGTCTTTCCATCTTAAGAATAAATACAACGGGTGCAGCAGAGTCCTGAAAGGAGTTTCTGGAGCTCAATGTTGAAAGTATAAATGGGGCATTTAAGTAACATCAGGTCACAGCAGGAAAGATAAATTAAACTTTGGAATCAGCATTTAGCATTAAGGCTCTCAGGAGACTCTTCTCTTCCAGGTTCACTCTTACAGGGCGTGAGTATAAGAAGCTATTTTGAACTGAAGAGTCAATAGAACAGATTTGGAACAAACAGGAGAAAATCAACAGGATCTAATGATAAGGGTCAGATAGTATTTCTCTAGATAGAATTCAACAGGGAAATTGGTGAAGATTGACTTTGATATCAGGTAAGTTAGTTAAGTATGAATACAGTTTCTATGAAAACAAATACAATTTTGTAAAGCTCAATGAACAATATGAGAAAAGATTGTGTGGTCAAGGTACTGTATCTGGGTTTTCAAAAAGCCTTATAAGGGTTCCCTAATCCAAAAGATCTTTAAGAAACTAAGTTAAGAAATAAGAGAGAACAGCTTGAATTAATAACTGAATAAAAGTCGGACACTTCAGGCAGGAGTAAAATTTTCACAGTAAAGAGAGGTTGCTGGTAGAAGCACAGAGGATTTGTACAGTCTGTATATTCATAAATAACTTTTATAAAGGGAAGGAGATGATTCAGAAGGTGCCACAGTTTGCAGATGATGCAAAATTATTTAAGGTTGACGGATCTACAGCTGACTCTGAAGGTTTGGAATAGGATTTCCTACTCAAGTTGCGGGAAAAAAATGGTATAGGACATTCAGGGTGTGTTCCGGTTGTTTGAAAATAGACACCTCGAGTCATCTGAGTGGGTACTTGGCATGTCCATATGACAGTGGCCCAAGTCAGACACAGAGCCTGTCCTTGGCTATGATATTAGATGTGCATGTTTGGTAAACTGAATCCCATTCTTAGTCCTGTTAATATAACATAATACTTATGGAGAAAAATAACCTTAGGCCTATGCAAAAATGGCTTGCAAAATATTCAGGTAAGAGGTCTTGGAGTCAATGTGTATGGTTTTCTGAAAGCATCAATAATGGTCAAAATTGCAAATTCACTGTTAATCATCATTAGCAACAAAATAAGGAAAAAAAAAATATGAGTGTGATCCTGCATATAAACCTGCTATAAAACCACAACATCATGAATATTGTATTCAGTGTTTATCTTCCCTTCTCCAAAAAGATATAGGAGATGGGAAGAATGTAACTGCTTTCATACGAGTTTGAATAGATTAGGACTCCTCATCTTGAAAAAGCCATGTCAGAAGAGAAATAAGATGGAAAACTACGAAAAACCATGGATTATATCAGAATGTGAACAAGGAACCATCACTCACTATTTGTCACAGTATGAGATACAAGGCTTCCACAGCAAATGAGCTTTTTAGGTTTAAAATGGAGAAAATATTGCCAGTTGTGAACTTCACTTCTGCAGAAAACTATTGAGGTTAAAAGTATATATGGGCTAAAAAAGCAAAAAGGCAGAGTCACGTAATTTTGGTTCATCAGTGGTTATTAAACAAGGTGGCCTGGAGGCAACACTGAGCTTAGTAAGTTATGGGCCTGTATCTGAGATGTGGAGGAAATGTCTGAGAAACTGTCTCAGCAACTATCCTGGGAGTTCCAGCGATTCAAGGATAGGTTCCACCCTACACCTGTACAGACCAGTATCTCAGTGATTAGGAGCTGTTCCACGGCTCAAGAGAGACGATATACAACATGGGGCAGGCTCTGGTTTTACCTTTGTGATCATGGAGAAGATGTGAGAAGGTGGGATGGAAAACCAACCTCGGCCCTAGAGACACAGGTACGCAAGTTGCAAGGAAAAACAAACACAACTGGGAATTTCTCTGGTTCTTCTAGTAATTTGTTCTATGAACAGAGTAGAAGGGTTGACTTTACTCCCAATCCTGTGAGATTAACGTGGCTCAGGTGGATATAGACTGGCAACATAAGGGTGAGAAATGTTTAGTTAGCTCAGGCCATCAAGGAAGAGATGCAATATACAGATAGGCTCGGATTGAGGGGTGAACTTAACCATGGACGTGGACTGTGCCAGATACACCGGACATGTGAGTTCCAGATGCAGCATGCAGCAGAGACTATACACCATCCATCTGCTGCATCCAACGTTATGTACTCTACCAAGCAAGTGAACTCCGCATCATCTCTGCTGCATTGAAAGACGGTCATGACAGATAGAGCCCAAAGTCATGGACTAAATGATCTCAGTGAACATTCTGAAGGCATAGTCCATAGACTAAGGGAATGATATATGTGTGCATACATCAACTTTTTTGAGTGGAACCTGAGCACGAGGTAAATGGTATGGAAAAAGGGGTGGACAATATCCTGGGGCTGAACTTTCTTCTTAGCAAGTAGTAAGAGGCTGTGTTTCAGATTTGTGCTGAGAAGGCTGATAACATACTGATGGTTATAGTTGTAGCCAGGACAGTCAAGGATTTTTCAGCTCTTCTGCTTTACCAGTGTGTGCAAGTACAGGAGAAAGCTGGGAGGGAGCACAGCCCCAATTACTAGCCCAGGATTTGACCTTAGGTTTAGGATTGAGTCCCAGACTGGCCAATGGTATCTTCCATATCATGCACGTCATGACCAGTATGTAGGTGAGGATCGGTCTGAAAGTGGTCTTTCTCTCCCTGGATTGTGACTCTCTCTCGGGGTCATGTCGCTCTCTCAGTCAGCTCTCAGTCTCTTAGACACTCAGGCTCTTACCTCCTCCCCAGGATTGTGGTTTCAGGACTCTCTCCACTGCAGGATTGTTAGCCAGGAACAGGCTGCACCTTGGTCATTGGGTGGTGAGCAGTTTATTGTGTGTCACTCATTTGTATATTTTTATA
>NW_010112570.1:384-1528 GCF_000699245.1 Pterocles gutturalis | reverse complement strand
TACCGAACATAAGATGGGGTGACCTGACCCGAGGACGCTTTGCTCCTTGAGATCACATCCTGTGAGATGGGATTCCCTCGGTGCTGGCCTCTGACTTTGTGGTAGTGGGTGTGCTCTTGGTGCCTTTGTGACACCGATGGGTGGGTGGTGGCGGGATGGGGCCTGCCCATGGCAGGGTCTCTGTTCCTGCTGTGGCACTGCGAGAAGACATTGCTTCCCAAGGGCGATGTGGGGGTGCGGGTGCAGCTTTCCCAGGTTTTCCCATATCAACAAAGATTTTAAAGCCAACCGTTTCTTGATCACTATGGCCAAGACAGCCATCAATTGTCACTTCACCCACGAGACCATCTCTTTGTAGAAGCAACAGGTCTAGGAGGGCATCTTTCCTAGTCTGCTCCCATAGTACCCGTATCAAAAAGTTCTCTTCAACGTCGGCTTCAGGAATTTCCTGGGCCTGTTCACGTCTGCTCTGTGACAGTCCCAGGTAGCAGCTGGGAAGCTGAGGTCGCCCATAAGGATGACACATGGCAACTGGTCTAGAGATTTCCCTTGATTCCTGATGGAATAATACATCGGTGTCATCAGCCTGGCTGGGTGATCCAGAGGAGCCTCCCGCAAGAACATCCGCTTTATTAGCTCTTCCCCTAGTGGCTGCACAGAGGCTCGCCACCATGTTGTCACCACTTGCAAGCGCTGTATGTTCCAACCCCTTCTTTACATACAGCACTACCCCTCCGCCTCGCCTGCCCTTCCTCTCTCTCCCGGAGAGCCTATAACTTAGTCCATCACAGCACTCCAGTCACAAGACTCTTGCCAACAAGTCTCTCTTACGCCAATGATGTCGTAGCTCTGGGACAGAGCCAAATCCTCCGGTACCTCCTGTCTGCTCCTCGTCAGGCCCCAGCAGGCCTGGTGTCACATAGACCATCCCACAATTGAAAAACCCCAAGTTCTGCCAGTGAAGGTTGCCTCGCAGCCAGGTGTTGATACGTTGCGTCCGCCTGTTTGTTTTGATGTCATTCCTACAGCTAGGAGGACAGAGGAGAACATGGCCTGCACTCCTGATCCCTTCACCAGTCTCCCTGGGGCCCTGAAGCCTCTTTTGACCATCCTTGGGCTTCTCATCACGCCTTTGCTGGTACCC
>NW_010112570.1:0-251 GCF_000699245.1 Pterocles gutturalis | reverse complement strand
TACCAGGGCAGTAGTGAATGAATTGTTTATTTTGCTTTGCCTGGGTGCGTAGCTTTTGCTTTACTTCCTACATGGTGCAGTTGTTTGGGAGCACAGAGGCAACATCAGTCCAGGTGAAGTATGAGAGTGGCCTGAGAAATCTGATGTAGAGGAGGGTATCTTCTTAAACTTCAGGGGTTTTCTTCTGCTTTTCAGAATCTGTTAGATGCACATCTCTTAGGGTTTTGGGGTTTTTTTTTTTGGTTTTTTTT
>NW_010112569.1:24760-26079 GCF_000699245.1 Pterocles gutturalis | reverse complement strand
ATTATATTGAATTTTTGTCAAACTCTGATATTGCTTCAAAAGTGAGGGGAATTAAATATTTATTATTGTGACCACCCGACACTGTAAGCAGCACTGTGCTCCTGCCCTTGACGTGCTTGTCCATGTTCCCCCCTGGAGCGCAGCCCCCGTGGGTGGGCACAGCCTGCACACCCCTGGCATACGCACGGGGGCAGGGGGAGAGGGGGACAAAGGACAGAGAGAAACAAATCATAAATCCAGAGAGTTTCTCTTGCACCATCTGCCTGGACAAACAGCCACACGTGGGAGCGGGGAAGATGGGATGTAGGACTTGGCCATCGGTCTGGAGTCTTGAGGGTGGAGCATGAGGGTATAGGTGTGCAGAGGAGAGAATCCCAGTGTGCGTGTGTCTGTGTATCAGAGCCCGCCACGTGCACCAGTACACACGTACTTATGTATTGATCTTCACCTGAAGATCTCATAAGCACTATTTCAAATGAATAACTTTGAGTTGTGTATGGTTTTCGAGTTGTGTCTGGTTTTCTGATGACTCTTCAGAATTACGACCCAATTTGTGCTTTCTGTAATGATCAGCACAATAAGGCAGTAAAGCTGTCGTTGCTGAGTATACCGGATTTACATTTTATCACTGCAATATGATCAATACAATAAGAAACCAATACATGCACGTAGGCATTGAGTAGGCTGGAGAACTTTATGAGTTAGTATTGTCTTCTCATAGTCTTTATAGGGACACAGAGTCCCTTTTCTCATGTTTACTTTGGGTCTAAAGGAGGTTTATGTACGTATTAGCTATTCCTACTGCTGCTACATGATAAATACACCTTCCACTGCCGCTGAGATCTCAGCCAACATGCTCTACAGTAATAAGAAAACATTTTCTTTACTAGTCTTTTTTTATATTCAGAGCGAAGCCATCAAGTAAATAAAGTTTCCTCGCTCCCAAAAAAATGTAAAATACAATGTGTTACTGTATTTCACACAGTTTATTTAACAGTTCCTTGCATACATTGCAAAAAAAAGGAGCTCTGAAATGGCTAATAATGCTTTGCGTTGCCTCAGCTGCTGTCAAGAAAAGATCTGGAAACACTTTAAAAGTGTTCATTGTTTGACTCACAACACTCCATAAAATATGCTTATAAACATGATATCCATACAGACCCACATGCACACACACATGCACTTATACATATACACATATATATCTGTGCTTCGAGATGAGAAAGTACTTAGATAGTTAAATACCATTTTCCAGTGCAAAAGAATGAGCCAGACCCAGGACTTCTGATTCCCATTTGCTTTGCTTTAATCACAGAAAA
>NW_010112569.1:3152-24746 GCF_000699245.1 Pterocles gutturalis | reverse complement strand
ACCACAGGAATCATAACTCTTTGCAGATAAATATTTTTAATATAATTTTTGTGCCCTGACTGGGGAGGTCTAAGTGATGCTTCTCTTACAGTAGCACCGCTGGCAGCAGAGCTGTGTTGGCAGCTTTGATCTCTGCTAAAGAGCAGCTTCAGAGGGTAAGAGCATACTCAGGTCAAAATTATTAATTGTGCCCAGCCTGGTGTAGATGGGGCAAAGAGAAGTCTCTGATCCAGCAGATACTTCTCCTTTTGGGAGGGATGCCTTTACCCCAGGCAGGATGAAGCCAGTGATCGCTTTGGTGATGTACGGCGTAGTTTTGAGGTCTACCAAAACCTCCTTTCATCACTGCTGGTGTTTACTGACTGCCCTGGTGGCCAGGAACCTGCCTGTCCCTAACAGATCCCTGTATCGCCTTCTGTGATATGTACCCTGAAAAGAAAAAGCTTTTAAGTTCCCTCAATAAAAGGTTCTTTAATTCCAGCACAGCTTTTATAGTCACTAGATTTCAGGCTTTCTTCTCTCTGTAACACACCAATTTTTCTTCTTAGATTTGTTGCTCTTTCTCCCCTGTTAAATTGCATGTGCTCCCCCTTTCCAGTTAATATAATAATTTAGATGAGCAGTGGTTAGCATAATTCTAGACACTGAAATACGTGCTGCTTAAAGCTGTGTTTTAGGAGAATTCTATTTCTGAGAGCAATGTAGCGTGTAAAGCTCTCCGACTATCTGAAATTGCATAAAGTGAGACCCAGATAGCAGTCTGGAGGGATACTTCTTTGGAAGAGGTTATTTTATGGGCTATTTGAGAGTCCACACATGAATATTGCCAGGGCTTCTCAGAGGCTGGCCAAAGCGCACCAAGAGGGTTTCCTGAGCAGAAACGCCGTGTTTATAACCGTGGGTCTGTGCACTTCAGCAGAGTTATCCCAGCACAGCCCTGGAGTGATGCGGTGATGAGCTGGACCCACTCATCCTTTGTGCTCAAGGTACTGGTGTACACAGGCATCATGGAGATGACTTTAAAAAAAAATCATGAGGTTTAAACCAAAAATAATCTATTTATTTGCCTCCAGCTTTCAGGGGCCTTTTCAATATACACCGCTTGCATTTTTCAACTTATCTCTGCATAAGAAGGCTGACTAGTTTCTCTTCATTAAATATTAAGGCAGGTATAATTGACTAATCCCAGGAATCCAGTAGCTGGGGCTTTGCGCTAACCTCTCGTACTGCGACAGAGCCGTGCTTTTCACAGCAGGGTTGGCAGGTGTGCACCAGGGATGGACGCACACAGCTCCCCCCAGGATGCTAGAAGCACCGGTGTTTCAGGGAGGAAAGCAAGAGTCCCAGACTGAAGAGCTGCAAAGACAGGGGCTCTCCACATTGGTGGAGGACACCCACAGCCACACCAGAGGGAGGCTTTTGTATCAATAATATACGTGTATTATCGGTGTTAATTTCGGAGGTGGGCTCATGGCAGTGGTACAGTGTCTCACATCAGTGTAGGCACGTTACCAGCAGGCTAGAGCAGGGGAAGTGTTTCCAGTTTGGGCAGAACCTACAGGCAGGTCTCTCAGCAAAAAGGAGCAGTATCTGGCTTTCTCGTTCTTCCCTGAGACAACGAATATCTCCACATATGTGTGTAGCCATCCTGTGCAGCCCTCCTGGTGCTGTGGGGAAGCGCTGTGGAGGATGCTGGGCAGGGGAGATGGTAGTTTGAGACCAGCTGAAAGGACTCCCAGCCCTCCTTTCTGAACATAAGCAGAGTTTTCTTTGCGTTCCTGTGCTGACCTCAGCCCTTCCTTACACAAATGCCCGTGCTGCGTTCGTGCAAAGCTGCGTGTGGGGTCAGGGGCCGACGTCCCGCAGTTGTTCCCAGGCGAAGGGAGCAGGGCAGTGGGCTCCCTTAGTGTTCACAAAACTTGCCTATGATGCTTGACTTTGCCACAGACCTCTTGTGTGTGTGAAACTCTTTCTAGGTCTTAGTTCCACAGCTGTAAAAGGAAAAATAATTTTAAAAAAATTATAGCCAGTCTCTCCATTTAAGTGACATTAATAGATAAAAGCATCACTCTAACACCAGCGAGATTCTCAAGTGTTATTCTGATGAAATGTCTGGACATACAATAGAAGATCATTAGCTGTAGATAGGTCTAAATGGTCTGGATAGACATACTAATTTTAACTGTACTTGTTTTTCTCCTCTTTAAAACATCGCTGTCATTAGATCAAGGAACAAAGCAGTAGTACCTTGCAGCCCAGAAGGTCAGCCTGCCATTATAAAAAAAGAGCAGTGAGTCAACAGTCCAGAGGAGAAAATACATTCATTCAGTCTGTACCTTCAATAGCTAAGCGTCAGGGATGAACTTTCAGAAATCAGGAATGATTCACGAACAGAAAAAAGAAATAAGTTTGCTGCAATGATAGGAGAAAGGGGGAAGCTAGAGGTTTAAGTCACCAAACATGACTGCTCCTACTCACTGGATAGATTAATCCCAATATATGACTTCAATCTTCTATAACGGCAAAGAAAAGCTGTACAAATTGGAGAAATCATTCATTGGAGGCAGTTTACCGTAGGATTTATTGTTTAGGGCTTTTTTCCCTCCCTCTGATCTTCAGCTGGTCAAACAGGGTCCTGAACCCAAAGGTAATAATTTGTTGGTTCTGTTTCCATCTCTCATTCACCACCATTTTTGTAGAACAACATTTTAATTATCTAGTGAGCAGCAACAAATACAAGTGTTTGCCATTCTGCAGTGCCATCTGCTTCACAGAAGAGAATCCCTTGATGGGCAGCCATGGAATAACCAACCCACACGAGAAATGTAGGGGTGGGTCTTTCTCTGTAGGCAATCGAGACGTCTGATTGCAGTTCCCATAGTTCTGTGTAACCTGTCTTTCACCTGTCCTCTTTAAATAGTGATAGCAGTCAAGTTGTGAGGATGCAGATTTCAGCAGAGGCTCAATGTATCATCCAGAGGGCTGACAACTGGTGGCTGAAGTCCAGAAACACTCCTGCCTGGGCTCGAATGAGCTCGATAGGACCCAGCTCAGGACAGTGTGCTTGGAGGCGGTGATGTCTCTGGGGCATGATGTAGACTTGGCTTTGTTTTCTGTTCCCAGCATTCTGGTCATGAGGATGTGAAAGGAAGGCTTTCAGGGAGAGACTGTATTTTTTATTAGGCCAACAGATATTCTTGCTTAAAAGGAGACTTCCAGACACACATGCCTTTTATAAGGTCAGAAGCAGAAGCTGCAAGTTTCAAGTTAAATCTAAGTGTCCCTGGGTATGGGAAATTTATAACTCAGTTATTCTCCCATTCTATACCTTTCTGAAGCCTTTTAAAAACTCTTCCAAACTTGTGCATCTGCTGATATCTGATGTATGTGCCTTCTGCAGATGAATTATGAGCTACAGAAAAGTGTACATGCAACAAAAAATTCCCCTTTCTTCTACTGAATGTCCTCCACTCTCACATTGTTAAGAAAGACCTAAAAGTGGCTCATGGTCTTTCTAGCCTAAACCTTAACAGTGCTTTGCTTACGTGGTACAACTGTCACCGGTCCTTCAGTCCTTCTTTAGTGGATATCTCTCAGTGTACCAGCTTACAACCACAGCTGGGTTTTTTGGCTATAAGAATAGATTGATCCTTCTGCAATTATCTGACAAACACAGTGGTGCCTGGGGAAGAGATGGAGGAGGGGGATGTATTGGGGAACATGACCATGTTGGGGAGCCCCTTGCTGATGCCGACTTCAGTGTACCCTCACTTCCTCTATTTGAAATTTTCCTATTTGAAAGGGAAAGTCTGTTTTTTTTTTTCTTCTAAAAGACCCCAAAACATAAGCCAGTGGATTTTCTACAGTTAATCTTGCATCCAATTTTTTTTTCTCTGTGCTAACAGATTGACCTGAAAGAGCAGGATCCTAATTGCTCAGAGATAAAGTAATTGAGTGGTCTCTTGGGCTCCATTCGGTACAACAAACTTCAATAGAGTTGACAAATGTCGATCCATAACAGAGGATTAATAGGGCTGTGCTTGGCTTCCGTTTCAGTTTTCCATTTGCTCCTTCGGTCTAACTAACACCCTGATTGCTTTGGGAAAACTGACAAATCTTCGCAGTTAATGAGGCCCTTTAGTAATTTATCAAGCAGGGTTTCTAAAATAAAAAGGGCACAAAGAACAAAATGTTGTTTCTGTGCTAAAGAAAGGAGAAATCCTTCTCACCAGATCCTGGGGAGCCTGGAAGACTTTGCTCTTCCACAGTGTGCAAGCTGGGAGCTGGAGTAACTCTTGCAGCGTGTTTTTTTTTCCAAAAGCTTTTGGTATTCTCCTGTTTTCTGTGGATGTCACGGGCACTCTCCCATCCTTGAGGCGAGCAGTACATCTCGTTGTTGAACACTCAAAAATTGCATGCACAGCCGCTTGGGAGTTTGCTTTTAGATGCCTGGCTTTTAATCTACCTGTGGTACAATGAACAGCTCTGAAGAATACACCTTTTGTAGGGCTGGGGAGGATGAGCACAGGGCTGCAACGTAAGCACCCGTGCAGATAGTCTTTGTCTGGAGGGTGACCTGCAGAGGTCATCTGCAAAGCTGCACCGTGTGCTACCTGCAAGACCCAGCCAGGTGGCTTCCCTGGAGTATCTCTGGGAAGCTCTGAGGACCAGTGGTTATTAAGATGCAAAAGAAAGCATTAGAAATGCTTAATTTTATACTCAAGTGTTTAAACTGGGCCTGGGCTCCCTGGCAGCAAAGTCTGAACTTCTTGCTACTGGGAACTGGACTTCACAGCTTGGTTCAACAACTGCGCTAACTCTGTCAGCACACTGCAATGTAATTCTGAACTGGCAGGTTTCAAAACTCTGTATTTCCTGGAAAATGTCAACACTTCTGCAGAAATTCCAATATTTCCTTGGCTTGATTTAAAATAAAGTTCCTAAATGGGAACATCGAAGAGCCAAATTGCCTTTACTGGTAATAGCTCTGTTCTGAGTGACATGGAGGGTCCACAACTGATCAGCGGGTTTCTGTTTCTATTGTGACAGATTGTACATCTGTCCATCATCCTTTTAATCTTTAGTCCAGCTCTTGGTTTTCTTTGCAGCGGGTTTCTGTTTCTATTGTGACAGATGGTACATCTGTCCATCATCCTTTTAATTTTTAGTCCAGCTCTTGGTTTTCTTTCTTAACACAGCAGCTTCCACATTAATGCAGAATGAGGTCAATTTTACATACAGTCTTGATAGCAAACAACTGCCATTAAGTTTTACATACAGTCTTGATAGCAAACAACTACCATTAATCTGCAGAAAGAGCTAATCATTGTACCTCAACTTAAGCACATTGCCCAACCTCTAAACCTGGATCTTAATGCACGCTGGGGGAGGCTCGGCAGGAGAAACCTGGTGCAGCTGGCTGGCTTTTATGGGGTGGCGGAAAGGCTCTGTGGCCTCACGTCCAGAAGACGTTTGGGAAGCTCCCCAGAGCTGTGTCCATGGCTGGGTCTGTGCTGCACCCCCCCAGCACCGGTGGAAAGGGAGGAGCAAGTGGGGATGGGGTCTGCTGGAAACTGGGCTTCACCCCTCACAGCTCACTTCTTACCCCAGTTTTATCTCCTGAGGGATGATTACCAGCAGATAGGTGCTGCTCAGGGTTGGGCAGCTTCATGGGAAGGGCTGTGTTGTCTCCAAGGCGCAGGTAAGAACGTGAGCTCACCAAGGGGGTAGGTTTGCTGCAGGTGAACTCAGAGCACGCCTGATTGCTCTCCTCCTCTCTGTGAATGTAAATGTGTCTCTGGGAGCGATGCTTTGTCCTGTGTTCAGGTCCCATTGAGAAGTGGGAATCACACCAACCCTCCAGTTGCCTGGGTCTAAGCTCAATTACTATAACACATCTTTGAAAACCAGTCTGGATAGAGCCACTCCACTCCCCCAGGTCTGGGCAGCAGTTTCCCCTCCCTCCAGCAGCCAGCTGGTGCTTGTCCAGCCCCTGTGAGCCCACAGCCCAGCAAATGTGACGTTATTCCTGCAGCTGCATGGATGCCCCTGGCTGCCTGGGATCCCTGCTCCCAGCTACCCAGGGGCTGGGGCTGGTCCCGTCCCAGACTCCCAAACCCTTATCACATGTACAGCATGGCTGGCAGCAGGCAACTAGGTAGATCCACAACTAAAGAGAAACTTTATTCTAAGATTTTATGAAGGCTGAACTGAAATATTGTGTGCTGGGCACCTTGCTGCCACACTGGGCTGGGCGGATGCCGAACATAGTAGAAATTCCCAATTTTAATGCATTTATCCTTTCACGAATGTACTTTGTTCTCTCCTGGGGACTTTTCCCCCCTTTCTATGCTTTCTTCTCATTGTGCCTGCCTTTCTTTCTCACGTATCTCTCTCTGCAATGCCAATCTCCAATTTATTGTTTTTTCTTCCCCAGAAAATTCCACGTTACAGCCTGCAGACCTGGGAGGCAACATTTACACCTAAACTTTGGTACACTTCATCTCTTACTCCCAGCTGTGTGAAAACATAAATGCCTTTGTCCTGTAATAACCGTCATTGAGAACAGCTCCGTGCTCATTACCGGAGGAAGTGCCTCATTTTGGAGAGAGATTTGCCAGACTTGTGAACTGCTGTTCAGGAGAGCAGGCAGTGAAAGATGTCTCCAGGGGGATGCAAACAAGGAGGAGTCCTAAAACCACTAGTTGTGATTGAAATCTGAGGGCCAGGATTCTATTTTATCCTTAAACTGTTTGCATGCCCCCCCCCCAAAAAAAAAGGTTCAGCTTTTGATTGATGGATGAACCTTGTTCCCTATGTTCACGCCACCTTCTCCCTTGGCTCCCAGAGCCCTGGTTGGAGGGGGCAGGTCCAGCTGGGGCTTTGGTTTGCCCAGGGACCGCAGCCAGCTGCAGGGAGGGAGTTTATTCCCCAGATCACTTCGGCATTACTCTCCGCATTTTGGCAGCTCTCAGGTTCCCCTTCCATGCCATAGCCCCGTTCTCCCAAGCCCTGCCACAAAACCCAGCCCTGGGTGCATTCCCACTGTTAAAATGAGAAATATGTTGTAAAATAGTGGCGATGGCTCGACCCGCTGGGGACCGGCGTGTTAATGCGATTGCTTTGGAAGACTGCAAATTAACAACCCAGCACAGCTGGCTCCCTCCCAGTGCAGAGCCAAACTGGGGGAGTGGGGAGGCCACGTCAGGCTGCGCCTGGGTGCTGGCAGCAGGGATGGGGCAGATGCAGCTCTTGCTGTTTGCTGTAGCAGCTCTTTAATAAACAGGCTGAACAGGCAAAGTTGGAGTATCGTTTGTAGGAGAAAAAAAATAACGAAAACAAGACAGGATTATTTAGTCAATCATCCTGTCTGTTGTGGTTAGGCTGTGGTTTAGATGCAGAAAACCACATCGCTGGAGGTCTTATTCTGCGTCTCACATCTGACTTGTTAAGTCTGCCGGTAAATCTTTACATTAGACTCCAGACTGAGAAGCTGCTTGTTTTAATCACGGGATTTCACCAGAGCATCTGACTCCTTTGTAAGTCCAGAAGCGTATTTACATATTTGTCCCTTGCAGTGGATTTACAAATCCTATAAAACAGCAGAAAATCCTCCAACAGATTTACAAACTGAGAGGAACCTGAAACAAAAAAGCCCAGACTTGGCGAAGCGTTGCTACTCGCCCGTCAGGATGCAAAGGACCGGCTCCAGACGAGGACAGCGATGATTTCCCTCCATCGGCAATCCTCAAAACAACGAGCAGGCAGAGGATACTGCTGGCTTCAGGGGGTAGGAAAGCAAAGGTGACAAGAAAAGCTAAAGAGGCAAATGGGGAGTGGAGCAAAGGCAGCTGGCTGCAGAGCAGCAGCACCCTTCTCTCAGCTCCCGTTAAAATCCCAGGCAAGTATTTTTAAGTCACTCAACGGGGCAGACGGTCCCATTTTCAAGTGTTAACTTGAACCTGATTTTCAGAGCAGTAACCAAGTGATATTAAAGGCTTTCAAGCAGATATACCCCCAAATTGAGGCCCTTTTCCTATTTGTTCTTGGTTACCCTGAAAACATCAACCCTGCAGTTTAGTTTACAAGTAAAATAATCAAAATAGACTTTGTTGTTAAAACTGAGCAACATATGTATAAAAAAAGCCACCACTCTTTGCCCAAATAAAGTATTTAAAACACAGCCTTCTCTGATATTGCAAGTCCAGCAATATTTACCCTTTGCTTCCTAAGATGACAGTTCCTTGTGATAAAAGAGAAACTTGGGTTTGCCTGTAGCTGGGAAAAGCTTGGGACAGGTTCACCAAAAGCAAAGTTGAGCATGAAAGGGAAGGAATAAGTTTTTCAATATGTTTTTGAGCTCATACAAGTTTTTAAGCCTTAATTTCCAAAATCCTGATTTTTTTTTGTTGTTGTTTCCTGCCTTAGCAATGATGTAATTAAACGTTTACACTTCCTGTGGTATATTTCCCAGTTGCAGGGTAGCAGTAACGTGCATTCTAGGGCAATGGGACCTTATTAGGTCTAACATCTTGAAAGCAATTTAAAACTGTCATTTGTATCTCGTATGCACACAGGAGACAGCAGCTATTTGTACGTGTGTGGTCAGAGCTGAACCCCTGGAAGCCTGAAGCCCTTTAATGCTAAAGAGTGTTGGATCCCAGGGGTGCAAAACCCTTCCTGGGACTGGAGAGAGACTATGTACATTCAGTCTTGTACATAATTGCTGGTGTCATGCCTTTATCCTAGTATAAATATTGCAAAGGGTGTAGAATTAGAAAAAATATATGCATTCATTTCTCATAAGTGATTCTTGGGGCTGAGATGGAGGCTGCAAGCATGGCCAGCAGCAAGGAGAGGGGTAAATGCACAGTTCAGGCAAAATGCTGCGAGGCATTTGCCTGGGAAATCTTCCGTGGCTCTTAATGCCTCCCTTGCTTACTTTTTCCTTCATTGTTGTCAGCAAAACACCACTGTTGGGGTGAATTATGGCAGCGAAGAGTGGATCTCCACCCCTGAGCAGTGCCCTTGTCCCTTGACTCCGCGCTGTCACGTGCGAGCTGGTCCTTGCCACAAGGTCTGTGTTTGAAAGAGCGCGATTTCTCTTTCAGAGCAGCACTAGCAAGTGTCAGGAAAGCTTTGCTGAGGTAATATCATAAATGCAACTAACAAGCAAGCAAGCAAGCAGCTATCTTCCCTTGATGGGAGTGTGGAAATGGGACACTCTGGTCCAGCTGCCTCTGCTACTGGGCGAGCCAGTGAGATCATTTCTGAATAAAATGCAGACAAAAACGCCATTAGAAGAAAATAGAATACAGTGCAAATTTTAGCTCTTTCCCATAATCTGGGAATGCAATCTGGAGAGTGCTAGGGAAGGAAAATGATCTTTATCACTACTTCCATAAGAAATGCAGCTCACAGGGTGTTCTTGCTCGTGATTGCTCCTGGCCAGGAATTGCCAGGGTTGGAGGACAGGCTTGAAGGCTGCAGGTTCCTTTCTCCTTCTGAACTGAGTCAGAAATTCTTACTTTTTCCCTCTGACATTGGTCTAAGGACTTGGGTAGAAGTCTTTATTGCCTGAGTCTCTTCAAACACCTTGATGGTCCGGGGAGCAGAAAGACTCAATGCATTGCAGGCACTGTGGCAGAGATTCGGGCATAAGAAGCTTTGAAGAGAGGTGTCCAGATTTTGTTAAGCTAACCAGGCAGCATGATGTACAGGAAGAAAGTTGCTGCTGGGTTTGGTTAAGCCATGGAAGAATTGTATGGTCTTGGGATTTCCAGAAGATGTGTGAGTCTGCAGAGATGCTAAAGCAGAGGTGGCTCCGAGGGTGGGGAGGCTGGCAAGTTCTAGGAGGCTGGTTCATTCCAGCATCGGTTTTCTTCTACAGTTAAGTGGAACCAAAAATATGGCTCATCACTGCTGGTCCTGGTACTTAGCATCGGTTTTCTACTACAGTTAAGTGGAACCAAAAATACAGCTCATCACTGCTGGTCCTGGTACTCAGGGTTTTGCTTGTGATAACCCATTAATGTGTCTCTCCCTGGTTCTGTGCCGTGTCTTCTGCATCAGAAGCAGATGAGTATTTACCCACTGACAGCAAAGGGGTTTATGCTGTTTTGCGTGTGTGTGAGGGGGTTAAATTCTTTTTCATTAAAGATAAAACTTCTGAGACGATAAATGTCAGAATATAGCTCTTGTGAGTGAAAGTGACTTCAGCCACCACCATCCTTAGCAAATATGCATTGCAAAATCGTCTTCGCTCCCTCTGATTCACATCAGGGAGTTTAAATTTGCCATTACTGGGAACCTGACTTGTCAAAATCCCAGCTGTAATTATAAACCTGCACGAGGAGACAGGAAAATGGTGGGAGAAGGAATGAACCCATTAGTATTTGGCTGCAAAATGTATCCTGGTTTCAGAATAATTTAAAAGGTTGAAACACACAGTAGGTAACAGCACAAAGTGTCACTTCATAGTTGCTGATAAATTCTCCCAGTGATACTCACTGTCCACCCTGCTGAAGCTTGATTTTACACTCCATCCCAGCACAGCCAGGAGCTGCGGCTCCAAAGTAAACATAATTACCTGGGCAATAGCCCTGAACTGCTTCAAGTCTGATTTTCTGCAAAGTGCTGCAGGTGGAGGAAGGGATGGAGGGAGGGAAGGGCGAGGAGCCAATGCCTTGGGCAGTGTGTTGCCAGCACGCCAGGAGTCCCAGGATCACTTTGAAGACACCGAGCTGCATTGCTTTTTGAAAACCTTCCAGGGTGCAGAGACTTCCTGGAGGATGCTCTGCCAAGGAAAGATTTCCTCTACGTTTGCATCACACCTGGTGAGATTTCACAGGGTGAAACGGGTCAGACAGCAAGATTAAATCAAGTTAAGCTAAAAGGAAAGGAGGCAGATGGGAAGCAAAAGGAAATCTCAGAGGTGATGGGTGGGTGCTCCAGTGGGAGGGGGAAGGAGCTCAGCCATCCCCTCCCAGGCACACAATGACACTGTGCTATAAGGAGAGCATGACAAAGGCACCAGAGGTTCACAAAGGTGACAAGCACACGTTTTCTGTCTCTTTGGCTGCAAGCACGCATCGCATCGCTGCGTTTAGGCACCTGTGGCCGTTGCTCTGTTGTGTTAGCTGTGCCTCCTCGGGCTCTGCTCTGAGGGAGCTGTTAACTACCCGTGACCGCAGCGTTGAGGGGCAGGACCTCTGACTGGCAGAGCACTGTATGCACTCTCCTCTCTCTGTTTTTCATCCTCTGAACTACAGTAATGTCTCAGGTATTGAGTTTACTGTAGAAAATCAATAAGGAGCACTCTAAGCTCAGTGGAGCGGCAGGAGACAATTGCAGAGCTCAGGACAGGTAATGCCCAGATGTGCCTTCTCTCCACCTGAAATGGCTGTGCCCATAAAAGCCTCTAATTTGCACCACCTTCCGTGTCGTGGTGGTTTTCAACAATAATTTCTTGCTGCCGTCACAGCTTCAGTGCAGAAGAAAAGCGCTGTCTGGACAGGTATGCCCAGCTCGGTTTTCCTTTGCCTTCCAGCAGTAGCCAGACAGGGTTAACCCTGGGAATGCACAGACAGCCTGGGAAACTCCTCCCGGGGGTCCCCCAAGCAGTCACCCCACCCCAGCAGACACATACCCAGGGTCACCCTTGCTTAGATTTTTTCATAAGTTGGATGATTTTAACTTGTAGGAGCAAAAGCCATGCCTTGAAATGGCAGCTGCTCTCCTCTGTTCCCCTCAGCATGTGCAGTAACGGGATAATGTGTTTGGGGTCTGGTTTGGGTTTTGGTTTTTGTTTTGGTTTTTTTTTGCAAGGATTACTTGCCTTGAAATGGCAGCTGCTCTCCTCTGTTCCCCTCAGCATGTGCAGTAACGGGATAATGTGTTTGGGTCTGGTTTGGGTTTTGATTTTTGTTTTGGTTTTTTTTTTTGCAGGGATTACTTTTTGAGAGTGCTCCTTGTTTGCAAGCTCACAGCACATCCTGGGCAGGCATCCTCCTGCGCAGTCCGAGCTCCCCTGCTGCAACAGCTGGGAGAAGGGCAGGAGCTCTGGGTAGGGATGGTTTGGGAGGAGGAGCAGGAGGGCTGGGAGGGAGAGTCCTGGGCATGTGACTGGTCACTTTTGCAAACTGTCCTCCAGACTGTGGAAGGGAACCTTCTGAGTAGCTTCATGTCTCTGCTGCAAAATCTTCGTCTGTGTCCATCTCGTCCCATCTGGTATTGACTTCACCCTCAGCCAGACTGCTGGGCTCTAGGTGACAGAAGTGAGGGAGCCAGCTCTGCCAGGGGGTTTGCAGAGCTGTCATGGTTTAACCCCAGCCGGCAACGAGCCCCCCCCCAGCCGCTCACTCACTCCCCCTAAGTAGGATGGGGGAGAGAATCGGAAGGGTAAAAGCGAGAAAACTCGTGGGCTGAGATAAAGCCTGTCTAATAGATAAAGTAAAAGCCACACACACAAGCAAAGCAAAACAAGGAATTCATTCACTCCTTCCCATTGCAGGCAGGTGCTCAGCTGTTCCCGGGACAGCCGGGCTCCATCACACGTAGCGGTGACTTGGGAAGACAAACGCCATCACTCCAAACGTCCCCCACTTCCTTCTCTTTCCCCGAGCTTTACATGCTGAGCATGATGCCACACAGTGTGGGATATCCCTTTGGCCAGGGGCGTCAGTTGTCCCAGCTGATTCCCCTCCCAGCTTCTTGTGCCCCCCCAGCCTGCTCACTGGTGGGGTGAGGAGCAGCAAAGTCCTTGACTCAGCAGTAACTAAAACATCCCCCTGTTATCAGCACTGTTTTCAGCACAAATCCAAACAACAGCCCCATAGCAGCTGCTGTGAAGAAAATTAACCCTGTCCCAGCCAAAACCAGCACAACAGCAAAATTCTTGTTGTCTCCATAGTGGGTCAGCATGAGCAGGAAAGCAAGAAACAGGTGGGGAGGGGAGGTGAGACAGATATGAGAGGGAGGAGGAAGAGGTCGGCTGGTGAGGAAGCTATTTTAGAGTTGCTGGGCAGCGAGACTCTCACGTTCAAAGGCATCTGGGAGAGAAGCAAAGCAGCATGAGCTCAGTGGATTGACCTGTGCAGGTTGAACAGAGAGCTGCTCAGCCACCTCCCATACAGCTGGCTGCTGCTTTTAGCATCTCTGCATCCTATGCTGATTGCTTTGGGGACATCAGCACTGACTGACAGTTAATAGGACCTGGATGTGTTTTATCAGATCCTGAAAGGCCATAAAAGAGGAAACTGAAAGATTGTACGAGTCCCAAGGCAGAGAGGCAGGAGATGCTAGCTGGGAGAGTGCCAGACCAAAACCCAGCTGGTCTCAAGGTAGTTAGAGTCATTAATGACACAGCCCAGGATGAACATTTGTACACAACAATGCTCTTTTCTGAAACACAGACCTCCCAGGCTTTTTGGACCGCATCTGCAGCTGGAGCACAAATTGGCAGCAGCAATTAGAAAGGCAGCTGGGAAATGAGCAGAGTGCTCATGAAACGCAGAGAAGCACCGAAGCACATCTTCCAGTGTTTCAAGTGTGATTCTGGGTCCTGAGGGTCCAGACCGTGAGATCACTATTGACTTCTTCTTGGGTGGCTCATGGGAGTGTTGGGAGGCTGGAGCTGGGACCCACATTTATCTGTGCATTGGGTTCTACTGGAACCCACTGCTGTAACAGATGAGGGCTGCTTGTTAATATATAATGAGTTACAGATAGAGCCTAATAAATGCACATGACATGCTAAACAGTTATAGGTGCTGGGGCTGAGCACTCGTCACTCCGGAAGAGAAACATTTATTTACACACACGAACAGGAGTTTAAATGTGATGCAGAGGAAAGGCAGGCAGAAAGCCATAGACCCATGTTTAGAACCTGGGATGAGTGGCACAGTGCAGGAAAATATGAATGTGTTTCACTTGTAGTATGTGGAACATTGTCCCCAGTTTTTTAGGTAAGAAGAGACCAGTAGGGGACATGCCCAATGCTTTCATCCCCACCCTTCTCTTTGTTAAATTCCTTACAATCAGAAAGGGACTCTGTCATGCCTACATACAGCCTACAAGGCTCACCCTCCTAGTCAGCCTTCCTCCAAGAAATGAGATGAGAAAGATATACTGAAAACCATTATTACAGCTTGGATATGACTTTATCAAATAAAACCTCTAATGCATATTTGACAATCAGACAGTTTCCTGTCCCTGAAAGTCAAACTTCGCCTACATGACAATCAGACAGTTTCCTGTCCCTGAAATAATAATAATAATTTGGGCCCAACTTTTTGAGCTGTCAAGTATCTGAAAACCCAAGTCAAAATTCAGTTGTTCAGCACTACGGAAAATCAAACTCATTACTGCACTTTTCTCTGCCTTGAGCTGTCAAGTATCTGAAAACCCAAGTCAAAATTCAGTTGTTCAGCACTACGGAAAATCAAACTCTGCCTTCTCTGCCTTCCAAAAATGAAAAAAATACTTCAAGAGATCTGGGAATAATATCATTCTTCAACACAAACCATGGATTACGGTTCAGAAAGAGAACAGAAAGGAGGGGAGCAAAATGTTATTTAAATTTGTGTCATGTGTCATTTTTCTCTTGCTATTAAATTCAACAGAAAACAAAGTCCACTATAATCAGGAGTGATTGTTATGGTAGAAACATTTATAAGGTACAATGAATATAAATGGCCCACTTTTCCTTGAGCAGAGTGGAAGGAAAATACTGTTAAAAATAGTTTCTTTGAAGCTTTGGCAATAAAGCCAGTACTGAGGACCTATTGAACCCGAACAAGCAGAGCTCCTGGTGTGCAGAGAAGGGCCACCAATTTTGCAGTCGAGAGATAAAGAGGATCTTTAGGCAATGTTGCCATTAACGTCACTTATCAAGGTCCCAGTAGCACTATTTGTGCATTTGGAAGGACCAACAGAGTTAAAGTTGTTGGGCTGTATGCTCTCCAGAGCCTTAACCAAGCTGTGGAGTTCAGCCCCCGGTGCTGGTTGTTTCCCATGCAGGGGAGAAGTTTGGGCTGTTCATTCTTGGCATCATGCATGTCAGGGCCAGCCTTTTACTCTGGGAGACACTCAGGATCGGACTCACATTTGGATTGAATGACCAAACTCTTGTTCAAACCCTTTTTTTCTCCAAGAACTCAAGCTCTTCCTTCAGCGTTAAAAGGCAGCAGCTGATGGCAGCGTGGGCTGGAGCCTTTCTGGGCAGTTGGGCACGATGAAACTGGTCTCAATCAGGCTCCTGACCCAGCCTCTCAAAGCTGAGCACCTCCGGTGACTATGAGAAGTGACATATCTGCATGAAAGAAATGAAGTTTTTTGATGCTTCCTTGCTCCACATTACCACCAGACACCAATCTGGGCTGTGGACGGAGTGGGGTGCCCTAAGGACCCCAGGGTGCACAGCATCAGGTGTCCTGCTGTCCTGGGCATGGCACACTCTGCCTTGTTCCCCTTGGATCCCGATCCAGCTATTTCCAGCTTTTTCTGCTCACAGAAAGGAGATTTTTAGTCCAGAATCTGTAATGAATTCCTGGGAAGAGCACAGGTGCAAACCCTGCTAGCTAAGCCAAAAGAGACGGGATAGGTGACAGCCAGGGCTTGGAAGAGGACCTTGGGGAGTCTCCGAAAACAAGGGCCTGAACATCTGGGGAACGGGGGACAGGGAGGGATGACTCGAGCAGCCTGTCTGTGCCTCTGTTTCTGTGAGCTGTCACCACTTGAGACTGTCATCAGCATTACGGTTTGAGCTGGGCTGAGAAAACAAAAGCACATTAACCAAGGACAATCTTATCTCCATTTCCCAAATCACTGGCTATCACCACGTTGACTTAATTAATTGTTAACATCTATGTAATTAAGCAGTAACATAAATGATTCCCTCTTGCTGCTGATGAAGATAATGAATAACAATCATGGCTGCTTTGTTTCATAGCACTAATCTGTTTTGAAATATACATTGATTTTATTTTGATTAGGACTAAACCTAGTTTCCACTCTGCAAATAAACCTCTCTGATTTGAGTAAATTGCTCTTGGCATTTACATTATGATAATCAGCTCAGAATCCATCTGATCCGCAGCTTTCTTACTGTGTGTCATTTGCTTACTTCTTAGTCCACTATAATTACGATGTTGTACTTTGGAATATTTAATTATGGCCTCCTTTCTCCTTTCTCTCTGATTCACATTTTCCCCATCACCATCATTATCCACGAAGCACGCTGGAACTCTGCACGCCCCACGTTGGCTCATGCAGGCTCGTTCCCTAGAGCTGATTTCAGACTGGTGCCCCTGACAGTGCTTCAGGTGACCCAGTGGGCTGCCTCCCCCAAGAAAAGCTCCGTTTCAAGGCTGTGGCAAGAATGGAAATTTGTGAAGACTACAAAGAAAACAAAAATCACATGTTCATTTGGCACTGAAACTCCATGTCGTGTTATTTTCCCGATCCCTTTGGAAAAACCCAGGAGCTGGAGCCTGGTACCAAACTGCCTCAAAAATAGATTATTTCACTTGTGCCCAGGGGGCTGCTCCTGCCTCTGTCCCAACCTCCCTGTCTACTCCATGCTCAGCCCCATGCCACTGCGGAGCACAGCAGAGGTGGGTGCCCAGGTCTGGATCCCAGATCAGACACCAATGTAGGTACAATCACTGTACTCAAGTATTTCATCAGAAATGGATAAATTTTTCACACTGTTTTTAGGGCAGAGTGCATATCTGGCAACACTAAGATGTTTTTTCACTTCAGTCTTGAACTCTTCATTTGAATTATTCAAAACACTCAGTTCTGGCATTTTCTAAATGACACTTTTTCCTGTTTCAAATTACTTTTTTCTAAATTCAATGTTTATATTGATTTTTTTTTTAAGAGAAGAAACACATCCTCTTCAACAACACTTTTTTCAGATTTTCTATTTCAAATGGTCACAAAAGATGTGTTTTTCTTTCAAACAGGAAGACAACTTACATCCAGTGCAGCCCAGCAACCAAATAACTTTTTTGGCCCGGTAAGTTTGACCGATATTTTTATGATGTTCCTGTGGCAAAAAGTTTCTATAATTTTTTGTCATGATACTTCTCCCATCACCTTAGGCCAAACTATCCAACAAAAAGTTTATTTTTAATGTTCAAAAATACTTTAAGATCTCCTGTATCCTAGACTGGGAACGCTGCTGGCCTCAGCCTTGGAGGAGGTGCTGGGGAGAGGATGTATTACCTTCTGCTGCCTTATTTTGAGAAGTAGGCACAGCATCTCTCCTTAAAACCTTCTTCCCTTCCTTTGCTGATCTCTCCTCCTCCCCCAGGCTCTCCTCCAGCCCTCCCCATGATCATCAGCATTGCAGGGAGGCAGGAAAGTGGTGGGGTGGACACACCGGAGGGGTCCTGAGTCCATCCCTTGGCTGTCTCATCCCTCCTTTCTGCATTTCAGACGTGTGCCTGGAGAGAAGCACACAGCCACAGCAGGGTGGTCGCTGTCGGGATTAAGCGGCCCCATTGGCTCCTGTTGAGCTCAGCACCATGCTTGGAGTACTGATGCTGCCTAACATGGTGCCAGAGTGCTCAAGATGTCCTCTGCACGCTGTGGTGATACACACCAACACGGGGTGAAGAACTTGTAGCTGTGGAAAAACCAGTCCTGAGTTTGGAGAGTAGCCCAGTGTTGTCTAGGGGCAAGGGGCAGCCCTAGAGACACACAGACCTCTCCAGGCAGGTGGGTGACAAGAACTGTCATCACCTCGCAGGCGTTCAGAGCTGCCCTACCCTGAGCACCGTGTGCAGGAGAGAGCATCTTCACTGGAAATGAGGACTGGAATCCATCACAGCTATCTCCCATTTCTAGAGCCTGGGTTCTCGTACAAGCAGACCAAGCCCACCAGCATTGCTAGGGCAGCCCTTGCCACCACAGGAGGACTGGGACAGCCAGTTATGGACATGGTGTTTCACCCCCAAAAAACCTAAAAATTAAATTAGTCATAAAAATAATTTCATCAATCAGCTAGTCCTTACTGCCAACCTAGACTCATTCCTGCAGTGAACAAGATCAGAACAGATCTTTCAGAGATGGGCTTCTGGAAAATTTCCACATCTGAGGATGAAGTGTACGACGTGATCTGCAGCTGGATTGTGTCAGCTGCTCATTTACCTGCATGTGGATGGGAAATGAAAGGTGCTTTTTCTCAACAACAGCAACGATTTCATCATAATTCAGCCCCACCAGTACATCAGAGAGGGATTTAGGACCAAAATGCCACCATAAGTCCCGTTGTTCAGATCTGGAAGCTGAGACACAGCCCAGCACAGTCACTCGTCTGGCACCAGGAGCAACGTCCCCTTTCTTCTCCAAAAGCACTCCGCAGAAAGCAGCACATAGTCGGAGGAAGAACGGTTTCCACCCACTTAAATGTGCCTACCGTGTCACTGGGAAGAGTGGGTTAGACGCTGCGATCCAAGTGAACAGCAGAGAGACGGGACGGCCATTCGAGCAGAAAGATGAGTTCCATCATCTGAATCATTCATGGCCTGGGGCACGCAGAAGCAAGCTTAGTGCATAGCGAGGGGCGTCACGGAGAAAAAGAGGCTTTGAAAAATGCAAAGCCAAATTGCAAACATTCAGGGAAATCTGAACCCTTCACTTCAAAGCATTTAAAGTCGGTGTTAAAGGGCTATTTCTTGAAAGGTTTCCATTCTGCTGCCCGTTGTGCGCAATCTTTGTTTAACTCAAATTCCCTCTCAGACACAATTTTTTGATTTCATGCTTGAGCTCTGCTGCTGGTTCTGGGAGAAGACGTGTTGTGTCTGCGAACAGATGACACCACGAGGTATTACTGGAGCTGTAAGGACACACGAGCCCCGCCAACACATCCTGAGGCTGCTGCTCTCCACACCAACATTGTGCCCTTCAAAAAACTCCAACACTTTCCTGAGTTGTTGCCTGTTGAATCCAGAGCCTGACCTAACTGGGAAGCAACAGTGAAGGGGGCAAGAGGTATGAATTTTAGCTTTGGTTTCCCACCTGCACGTTACACCAGCACGGATCTGAGATGGAGCGCAGGACAGCAGCAAGGGCAGCCAGAACCCAGCCCAAGTTTGGGCAGGGCAGGCGAAGGTCTGCCTGCATTTGTGTGGACATGCAACAAAAGAGGGAAAGGAAAAGTGCAGGAAATAAAGGAAGATTATATTTCAGAAGCGTGTAATTTCTCATTGCTTTCAGCACAATTTCATATCATCAGCTTTGCTTTGGAGGCTAGCTTGAGCAATTTCAAAGACTCAAAGCAGTGTAGCTTTACTGGCAAGCTCAGGAAAGCAGTATCTTATGCCTTGTATTTAACATGTCCCAAGAAAACTCATTTCTCTTCCTCTGGAGCACAGCACTGGAAGTGCAGTGGATTCCAGGCTTGGGCTCGTTGCAAGAGGCATGGGGGAGATGTTCTGCAGTCAGTCTGGATGGTCTTTAACCTCTACGGCCGTAGGTTTAGATTTTATTTCTTATGGCCAAACCAAGCCTTAAAGCCTGGACTTTCTAAACTAACAGTTCTCCAAAGTCTGGATTGGTGTTGTGCTTCTCTGGGGGTCTCTGGCTTGTCTATAAAAATTTGAGGTGAAAAAACTTGAGGAGCAACCTGAGTCATAACCACCAGGACACTTTTTAAACCTTTGGTGAAACCATATTTTGCATTAACACAGGCTTTTTGCTGCTAGCTGCAGAGGGTGAGCCTGCAGAGCCCTGTGCACCAGTGCTCCCACGGCAGCCCTCTGCTCCGAGACAAAACCTCTGGCACTGAAATCCCATCCTGGTGTCTCAGCAGATGGCAATGGCACGGGGGCTCTGCGCGGTGGACAGTCACATTCCCAGCCTGCTGCGTGGCCAGAGAGAGGGATGGCTTTGCGTCCTTCAGTGGTCAGTATTAATCAAGCATTAAGGCAAATGACAAGCAGATTTTGCTGATTTAATGGATAATTCCAGCTGGTTTGGTCCATCTAATTCAAAATATTAGAACAGAATCTGAACTGACTACTGGCTGTCCCTGCTTATCTTTGTCAGCAGCTTTAGATACAGGTCACTGCAGGTAATCGGTTTTCAAGGGACTCTGAAACATAGCAGGAGTTTCTATTTATATGGACTTCTAAAATTCATAAATTCCTTCATTGTTGCTATTAGGTTTTGGGAGATTTTTTTCTTTTCCCCTTCAAAATGAAATCTTTCCTTTCTTTCTCATTATGGAAATAATTTCTTCCATCTCCTAATTGAATCTCCAATGACATGCGTAAGAGCTGTGCCTTGTTAAGTCCCTCTTCTTCCTGAAATAGCTTGTGATGGAGGGGAATGAGCTTTGTGAATGTTGCTTGGGCTTAAGACAACCCTGTAAGTGATCCTGATTAATGCCGTTATTGCTTGATCAGGAGAAAATGATGGGCAAAGGACTGCAGCAGAATCCAAGGAATACTCTTTTACACCAGCAATACTTTTTTCCAGTTCACGCAAACATAAAAGTACAAGCACAAGGTACAGAGAATTTACAGAGACATGCTGCTCGAGTTTATCAGATAAAAGAGATTTAGACCTCATCAATCTTCCACAAAGCAGAAGGGAAATATGATTGTCTCTGACGAATTAGTGACCTTTGATGGTTCTGCACGCCGGTGAAATGGATGTCAGACCAGCAGCACAGGCATCAAAGGTAGTAGTGGAAGTTTAGACTTTATAGTGGGCTCGTTATGTGATGAAGTCCAGCCAGTAAAAAGCCTCACAGCATCCCATGGCTCAGCGTGTAGCAAATTTAGGACCACCTCAGAGACATCACACCTTTCACTGAGCTGCTGCTGTAAAAACCACAAAGCAGGAACTTCTGCTCCCAAATCTCTTGCTCCCACCACTCGAGCAGGAAGAGAAATGGAAGCAAAGGGCCAGCAGGTCCTTTCATCTCTCCTAGGGGGGCATTATCCTTTGTGTTCTCTCCCAGGAGCATAGGCCGGGTTTATGGGCAGCAGGACATATTCTGTTCATTCAGGCAGGTCATGAGAGAATGACATGCAAGCTCTGGGCTGAAGACCAAGTCTCTTGGGAATGCTTTTAAACTTGCAGGTGAACATTACGCGTAAGGTAAAATGGGTACAACTGCTGCAGCGATGAAGGAGCTGGTGCATTTGGACTCAGCTATCCTCAATTTAGCAGTGGCAAATTTAGCTTTGAATATATTGGGCTTGGGGAAAAAAAAGGGAAGGCAAGGCAAGACTGAAATTCTGGTGTGACTGTGGATCAAACTACGCAACTTTCCCATGAGTTTTCTTCTGCTATCCACTTGTCTTCCGAAGCACATTGCTCATGAGAGTGCAAGGGTGGAACCAACCTGGGGAACCAGGCAGATTCCTGTTAAAACCCCGTCAGCCAACAGCTTTGCTCTGCTGATTGTTGCTTAAACAAACACAACCAGTCATATGAAGACAAGGTCCGCTCTGACAGTAGCTTTCTTTCATCCCCACTCGCACAGTTGCTGCTAGCTCCTGGCAAGTCCTGACTTTCAAGAGATAGAGGAAGCCACACAGAGCCTTTCAGTTCGCAATGTCGAGACGCACACTTTTC
>NW_010112569.1:0-3109 GCF_000699245.1 Pterocles gutturalis | reverse complement strand
TCACCCGAGCCCCCCCCCCCATCCTGCTCACTTACTTCTTTTGTCGAGAAAATCTGATTAAAGCTGTGCGGGAGAGAAGCAGATGGCAGTTTTGACGTTAGGTGAAGACGGCTTAATCTCCATCTGTGCTGACATTTTCACATGTCTCCCTGCAAACGCTGGCCCCCCTGATAATCACTAATGCAAAGCTGGGGGGTTGAGGGCTGCCCTTTCAGGGGGGATTTGCAAGGTGGGATGCCGTCACGCCGGGAGCCGGCAGAAACTGGCAATGCGCTGTGGCCCCTGCTGAAGAGCCTGATTATTATCCAGTGTCTGTGTGATTGGGCTATCAAGCTAATTAGCACCCCGCACACCTAGGCTTTGCTGAGCTCGGGCTTTCGGAAAGCGTCTGCCTCAGCTCTGCTCCGCCGGCGCTGCGCACGCCGCTCTGAAGAGGCAATTAGGGAAGCTCCAGAGCAATGTTAGGGGAAAACAGAGTCACAAAGGTAGTGCGTGGTTTGACGCCAAGCTAATTACAAAGGGGTATGTTCCAGTGTAGTGTCTGTAAGTCAGAAGTATCTTGTAATTAAGCCAGGGATGTCTTTTCTGTCTAGTATCTGAATAAATACAAGGCATTTTGGTGCTGAAGTCTTGAGTGCATCTGCTAGGGCACGTCCACAGCGGGGCTTGCCAGGCAGAAATGTATTTGTCACCTTTGTCTAGATCCAGGCTGAGCATTGAGGCAGCCTTTGGTGCAGCTGCTGAGGCGGAGTTGGGGGAATGCATCACCTAGTTCCCGTGTGGGCACATGGGACAGGGAGCTCTGTGGCATCATGAGCCACTTGTTCACCTGCTGGAATGGAGATGCTTCATATAACTGCTTGATATAACCCCCTTCATCGCCTTGGATGGGTAGGCACTACTGAAATGTACAGCTCAATGACAGCTCTACAAACATGGCAAACTCCTTAAATTCCTACAAAGGTGTAATACTGCAAACACAGATGGCCCTGCAGCAGGGCACCAACTAGAGCACCAGGAAACCTGCTTCTGCTGGGTTTATGTGCCAGAAGCTGAGGCACAGCCCTGTGTTCCCGTGTGCCAGCCTCACAGGGTGTCCACAAGATCTCACCCAAAGAGGGTGAGATGGCAAGCTGGGGAGGCAGAAGAATCTCAAATCGAGATTTGGTGGGGGTTGTTGGTAGGGTGTAAGAAAGACAATGAAGAGGCATAGCAGTAGGGATGAGGATTTAGTCTAGTGCCCCAGCATAAGCAATTGGAAGAGTCTTCTTGTTAAATTTTGCAAACAAATAGCACAATGCAATGGGAAATGTGCAATTTAATTGAAGCAAACTTCTGATATAAAGGAAGGCAGGCAGGATAATGTTTTGTCCCAGCTGAAGTGTCAAAGCTCGCATTAACATCGACAGCAAGAGCACATCTTTTGCAATGAAGAAATCAAAGCACTGGGTCCACAGGACGCTAGAAGAAGGGTAGGAGAGAGCAGTCTGGTGGAGAGGCGAGAGCTGATGTGTCAGCATGATTCGGGAAGGCTGTTCTTGATGACTGCTCCCGTAGGATCGATCCCAAGACTACAGGATGTAAAGAGAAATCAGAGCTACAAATTCTTCCTCAAGACCTGAACTGCCTGAGAGCCCCAGCGGATTAGACCCAGGGTTTGACTGGGACTCTGCCATTCAGGACAGATTTAGGAGAAAGCTCTAGGCCAGGGTCCCAGGGGCACAGCTGGCAGCGAGGCAGACTCTCGTTGGGGCACGGCCAGGTGCAGCATCATATAGCTCAGCACTGCAGCCACAGATCTCGGGTTAAACAAAGCTTTTGATTCTGAGCAACACCAAGTCTTCTCAGCTCCTGCTGACTTTGGTAGGGATCCAGCATGCTCAGCATTTGGCAGAAGGTGGCTTAACACAATGAGGCTATATTTACTGCAGTCTCGACTTCGTTGTATCCTCCCCACACCCACCCACAAGTATTTCCCTCCCTATCCCACCCTGTGGGAATTTCACAAAGAAATCAGGCAGTAGGCACTGTCCAGTGCACATTATGGTTCTTGATATGAGTCCTGTGTCCATGTGTTTAGGATCTCTGTTGATCGTAACATGTGAGCACAGGTCCCCGGAGAACTGCAAAGCAGACCCAGGTCAGGAAGCCTCTCACGGCAACATCTGCTGATAGCAAATAGCTCATTTGAGGCTTCTGGAGGTCCACAAAATAACACAATCTGTACAGACAGATTTAGGATGCTCCCTATGGCTGACTGACACCCAGATGAGCTACTGCTCGGGGACCTTTCCTGGGCAAGCACAGCGATTTATATTGCAATTGTACTGTTTAGTATTCCCCAGTTAGGGGGTTGTGGTTTTAAGGCAGTGCATGAATTACTCCTTTATCAACTTCACAGAGCATCCTTGAAATGCTACTTGTGCCATCTTGTGTTTTTCCCGCTCTAAATCAGTTTAAGTGGTTTGTTCTCTCTGCCACCTATTTTTATATAGCTACGCTACTCGAACGCACACACAACCCCATACACCCTGCAGTTCTAGGCAGATAAACAATACTTCATGCTTTAGGAAGGCCAGCTCAGCTTAACATAGACATTAACACTTCTGACCCTCTGTGGCTTGTTTAAATCAGCAAAGCAAAGATGAAGTTTTGATGACTGCATCTCGCGTGTTTTGCTAGTTACAATCAGCCTGTGTCAGACGAATGTGAGGTTATTACACAGAACTCTCAGCACAGAGGTTCTGAATACCCTGAGAAAAGTTTAGGTAGGTTTGAAGATGGTAGAAAGGTCACAGCAAGATCCTACCTCTATATAAACATGAGCATTGCACTCTTCTGCAAGAGGGATGCTGGTAACATTTGACCTCAATTCGGGGAAAAATTCATTGCTCAGGAAACCTGGAACTGTCTTCTTTGGTTAAAATTCTTATTCAGAGTGAAATTTAGAAAGCCCAGGGCTCAAAATAAATTGTCTAGAAATAGACCAATAGTCCATTCACACTTTGGTTCAAAGTTTATCCAGAGCTAATTTTTTTCTAGCAACTCCTAGATTTAACCAAGTCGATCACAGTGTCAGTGAGCATAGAATCATAGAATCATAGAATGA
>NW_010112568.1:0-4251 GCF_000699245.1 Pterocles gutturalis | reverse complement strand
CGATCCTGGAACAGGGAGAGTCCCAAAACCGCACTCCCAGGGCAGAGATAAGAGCTGGAGGGTCCCGAACTGAATGTTGACCAAGGGAGGGAGATGACCCAGGGAGAGGGACCACCCCGAGCAAGAGAGCTGACCTGGAGCAAAAAGGGATCAGCTTCTGGATAGGCCTTTACCTGTTTACTGGGCATCACATGAATGATATGGAATAGACTACTGGCCACTTTGGGTCTTAATCCTAAAGCTAAGATCGAATCCTAGGCTAGTAAATGGTGCTGTGCTCCCACCCAGCTTCTCCTGCACCTGCAGACACTGGCACAGCAGAGAAGCTGAAAAGTCCTTGACTGTCCTCACAACAGCTGCAAACATCACTGGTATCAGCTTACTCTCAACACAATTCCAAAATATAGCCTCACTAACTACTATGAAGAAAGTTGACTCTGTCTCAGCTGAAAACAAGACACTAGTTTTTCACAGTTCTTCAAGATCCTGTCAGCACTTTGGTCTCAGCTCACTTTGGCAGTGTACTTCCTCCATTGCCACAGAGCCACCCCCTCAGGATCCCAGCCTACAGGCTTCTCCCACTTTCAAAAGCAGTCTTTTTATAAGACCTTGTCTGTGGAAAACTATAATTTTTTCATACACATACACGCAGACGCACACAGAACCATTATGAGGGGAATAAAGAAAAATCATCTGGAGAATCTAGACTGAAATTTCTAGCTGTGCCTCTGTATAAACTTTGCAGAGAAAACTGAATCTTGAGTCTCAACATTTTTATTTGCAAATTATTACAATTCTGATAAAGCAAATTTCTCTACCCTCTTTAGTGACAGGTTCAGATCACTCACAAATAGTTCAGAAGAAAAATGCTGTCAGCAGTTGAATCCTTCTTCATTTTTTTAATCATTTGGCTTTCAAATGACTAGAGGGTTGTGCTATAGATTTAAAGATCCTATCCCTGAAGATGTCTCGTGCAGAGAGTAGATATAACGCTACAAGGTACAGTTCTGAGATTTTTAATTTATTTAAAAGAGGAGGAAATTACTTCCAAAAGCAAGAGTTAGGCTCATTAACTCACATTCTTAAAAGTTAGGATATGCCAGCATTATGACTATAGCCTATGGAAATCTAATTCATTCCCCTGAATTTAATTATAGAGTCATATGATTTTAAATTTTTTTTCCTCCACAGGAACCAAGCTATAGCTGCATAGGACAAATAAGTTTCAGGGACAGTTTTGGCTAACAAAAACCTGACTAGTCCAACAAGGATCTATTAAGTAGAGAGCCACACCTTATCTTACCCTGCACAATTGTCCTGAAAATTGATTTTTTCAATATGTAGAAAATATTAAAATATTAGAAAGTCATTACATCAGGAAAAAACGTGAAGAAATTAATTATATTGTCCTTGGTTCAGAATTTACATAATGCAAAAAGATGTACAGAAGATTGTTCAGAATGTACAAAGATGTACAAAGCCTCTCATTAAATAGTGTTGATAAAGAGAAATACTGAATCTCTGTTAACAAAGTGAACGTTGCATCACATGTATTGAATCAAGCAATCACAGACTGTTTAATGTTTCATAAATATAAGGGAAGGGAAGCAATACCTCTCCAGCAGCCTTAATTTTGTCACTTCCTAATGTCTGAGCACTTGATTTTGCACCCTTAAAATTCATTCCACTGCTATGTCTTTTTCTCATGTAATATGTATGGATCTAGGAGTTCTACCATACAGACTTGTGTCATGATTCAAAATTAGTGATGTATTTGTGATGTAGTTTAAAATGTTATTAGAAATAATAGCTGGCTAGCATCAGAAATAAAAGAGAATTAAGAAAAGTAGTTATATAAAACGGGTCAGAATTTTAACAAATAATGTATGTACTGTTGGTCAGATAAGAAGACTTATCTCTAGAGGAAAATTAGTAGATATTCTTAATAACTGAACATACAATCTCCTTCCCAGCCTTTCCCTGTTTTGCTTTCTTACTTTTAACAGTAGATAAGTAAGAAGTGACTTTTACTTTGGTCTTTCAGCAAATTCTAGCCACTGCTCATGCATCAGTATTTCTTGTGGCACCACTGACATGATAGAATGCACCATTAAAAAAAATTTAAAAAAACCCCAAAACCAAAACAACAAAAACCAGCCTCTCCCAGAGTCTGCTTTCTCACGACCTAATTTTTGCTAAATTTAGCTCTTAATGGTTCTCAGAAGCCTGGTTGATTTTCTTCACAAAGCTGGAAATTTCAGCTACCGAACTGCAGTAGCCCCTCGAGTGCAGCATGATCCACCTGCCAGTCTATCAGTATAATGATAGGCCACTATACCCCAGCAATTAATACAGCAATGACGGAACATCCAGAGGCAAACAACCTATATTCTCCTTGATGTTAAAGGTCTGAATGAAACACAGACAAGTATGTGAAATTAGAGTACGACATCCAGTAGGAAAAGCTGGACGGGTGAAGAGACAGGCTAGGTATCATTAAAGATATTTGTTTTGTTAAGAGGTACTCTTCTCTCCCATTACTTAAGAACAATATATGTCAGCTCAAATTAAAATAGGAATGTGTTTCTCTGCTATTTGCAAGCTGCCGTTCATTTTAATCCCAGCCTCCAGCAAGGCAAGCCTGTTGATGCAAAACAGGAGAAAAAGATTGAGTGTGGCTGAAAGATTTTCATATCTTAATGGGAACCCCTGATGTTTAAGTCACTTATACAACAAAACCTGGATCATGAGCGCAGGATGGTGTCCGGGCACGACAGTAAGGGTCAAATTTTACAGATGGATTAGAAAGGCTGTGCTCCCCTACTGCTTCTTTCTTTCACTGTGCTTAACACAATTTTATCCCAGGGATATGACCCGATTATCAGTCCTTCACAATGCCTGCTGTAAAATATGAATATATAGGATAGAATTGCAGTTCTTTGGATAAAGAGAAGTGGATTTATCAGAGGTAGGGTGCAGCAGGTTTAGGGCAGACTAGTGAGGTCTGACTGGAGACAGGAAAGAGATACAGAATTAAAAATACATTGACTGATTCCTTAGGAATTGTTTGCTACAGTTGTTACAGGAGATAGAATGTTTTCTGTGTGTATTAAACATGCATATTGACATAAAGTATTTAAAATCAGTGCTGATTTTGCTGCTTATTATCTGAAATATACATGTATAACAGTCTGCTTTAAATTATCCCACAGTGATGACAAGCAAAAGCTTCCATTAATCATAGTAATACTTTATTTTTAAATTTTATAGCTGTGTTTAGTTAGAAAGATCTCAATTTCTTTGATTAGCCACACAGACAGAGAGACATGAAGCTTTTAGCGTGTCACCAGAGTAGGAATTCAGAAAGCTATCTACCACCCCTACCCCGTGGTGAGATCCAAGGTGCATCCGCTTTGTGTCACCTCCCGCTCTCTGGCTGTTTTGTTGAGTTTAGACTTTGAGCCCATTTCTTAATGCATGTGTTCATAAATTGTCATGAGGGAGTGCCAGCCTCCTTAGGCTCTCTAGGAATTCTTGTGGTGTAAATGAATTGTAAATCAGCAGTTAGTCAGAGTTTAAAACACAAGGTGAAGGAAGAAAAAGGATACTTGAAACTTCATGTGGAAACTAGGATAGCAGCATCTACCTAGATGTAGAAAAAGAAGTTTGGTTATGACCTGCTCTTTGGTCGTATTTACAGGTTGTGACTGGGAAGCTCATAAACGTAGTGATCTGAATGAACAGAAGGCATTAGTCTCCCTAGATCTAGTGAACTGTGGTTAATTTTCCTGTTTTTCCTGAATCTGCAGTAAAGGTTGACCTGTTTTTTAAGTCTCCCTGCACCTTCTGTGGTATCCTGAATCTCCTAGATGAGTCAATGATGTTGACCTGATATTCGGGCATATTTTTAATGGGATTAAGTGAGACTTTTAATCTCCAGTAGTGATGAGCAGCTGATATTGAACTTGCTTACTTGGTAATCTTATCAAAGAGCTCAGTTTGGTATTTTTCCCATCCCATCTGCCCTCCTGCCATTCTCTTAACTCATTCAGAAAAGGGCTGTGTCAAGAACAGAATAAGTGAAACTGCTGAAAAGACTTAGAGGCATGTTGCTTCAATTAACTTTTTGGTTATAACATTTGCTTCTCTAGAGAGAAAAAGCTGACCTAACGCTAGCTTCTAATACATTTATGAATTCTCACGAATGTTTGCCTTGTTGACACAGCGGGTGCTGAGGGAGATGGCGGAAGT
>NW_010112567.1:245-869 GCF_000699245.1 Pterocles gutturalis | reverse complement strand
CGGCGATCCCAACGCCGCCGCCGGGATCCGGCACGGGATCCGGCACGGCGCTCACGGGGTGGGGAATTTCCCTCCTTCCCACCTCCTCGCTTCCCAAAATCCAGGTTTTTTAACCCAAAGAACACACGGTGTCGTCTTTTCCGGCGACGATTCGGGACGGAGCCGGGGCCAGAGGGGAATTTTCGGGGAGCAGTTCCCGGAAAATCTGTGGATTTTGTATATGACTATGTGACAATGTATGTTTCACCAAAGGTGGCAGACGCAAACCTTGCATTGTGACAGAGCAGATTTTCCCTAAAAACAGCTTCAGTTCTTGAACACAAAAATATCCTAAATACAGACATTTGCATTTTCAGGTTTTGTCAGTGTTCATGCTTCCAAAAAAAAAAAAAAAAAAAAAAAAAATCCCACAGAACCCACCGCTTCCCTCCTGCTTTTTTCCACCGCGGCAAAAAAAATCTCAAATCACCAAATCCGGCCAAAAAAAAAAACCCAAACCACCAAATCCGGCCAAAAAAAAAACCCCAAACCACCAAATCCAGCAAAAAAAAAATCCCAAATCCGGCAAAAAAAAAATCCCAAATCACCAAATCCAAAAAAAAAAATCCCAAATACGGAAAAAAA
>NW_010112567.1:0-206 GCF_000699245.1 Pterocles gutturalis | reverse complement strand
CAAAAAAAATCCCAAACCACCAAATCCGGAAAAAAAAAAATCCCAAATCTGGCAAAAAAAAAAATCCCAAACCACCAAATCTGGCAAAAAAAATCCCAAAACCGGCAAAAAAAATCCCAAACCACCAAATCCGGCTCAGCCCTTTCCCCACCCTGCGTTTCACTGGTGGTTTCTGATTTTCTTTTATTTTATTTTATTTTATTTTA
>NW_010112566.1:47934-80034 GCF_000699245.1 Pterocles gutturalis | reverse complement strand
TATATATATATATTTATATATAAAAATACAAGCTTGTGTATGTAACCTGTAAGACTATGCTTATTTGGTCTTTCTAGTCAAGGATGCAGAATAAGAGTACTGGCTGTGCTAATCGAGAGCCGTGTGTAATCTCCTGAATATCAGATCATTTCTCCTGGTGCTTTGAATTAGAATATTTTGGACACTAAAACGTTATTATTTAGTTATTACTGTTGTACTTGTTCATAGCAGGTACAGATGGAGTTGTTTTTGTGTAGTTTTCTCACATAGAACACATGGGGTGATTTAACCTTTTCTCTGAAACACTGTATTTCTCTATTTTTGGGAGACTGTGAAGTCTAAACAAACAACTTGAGCACCAGGAGAGCTAAAGAATTGGGATAAAATGTGCTGCCTTACATGAGGTGTGCAGTTTTACATTGTGTATCTTCTTTCCGTCTGAAGGAAAGCTAACTGGCAGCAGCTCAGTATGGACGAGCTGCTGAAGAAATAACCCAGAGGGTCGTGTGTGGATTGGGCAAACTGGGAATAGCTCAGGCTCAAACCTCATCCACTCCAGTGCTAGAGAACTGGCACAAATACTCCTTTAGAAAATCATGGTCAACGCAGGAAGTTTAGCTGAATGATAGGATATTAAGTGTACTAATAATAGTAGAGACTTGGCAAGTACATTTTGTCACTGTGCAGTATGTTTTCTGCCTATTTTTAACTTGAAAATTCTGTGGAAGTGTCACTTTGTGGAGAACGCACAGCCACTGACTAACTGAAGTTTTATTCCCAAGACTGCCCTGTTTCTGCTTTGAAGTGCCATCAGGCTGGGTGTGCGAGCAAGCTGGCAGTCTCGGGATGAGTTTGACAGAAATGCAGCCCCAGAGCACTAGCAGTGGGGAAGGGCAGAGCTGCTTTCTGGGCAGGTCACAAGGCTTACGGGTTCCGGAGGTCTGACCTGGTCTGAGACTTGGAAACAGGATGATGTTGGACATTTTTCTTTTGCTAATTACAAGAATTTGGGTCAGTTGTGATTTTGTGTGTATTTAAAAACTAACCGCATTGAACAATGTGTTCGTGCATTTTAGATGACAAGGTGAGCAAGATCAAAAGTACTGCTGTTTTACCGTACAGAAGAATGCAGTAGTATCATTACTGTTGTTAACAATTAATATATCCACAAGGAACCCTACATTCAATTTTGCCTTTGAGAAATCTAGTATGACCAGTTACCCATGGAAACAATTCATGAAAGCTAACCTTCACAGTCCTTTGATCTTGCCAGAGTTCTGGGGGAAAATCAGGGGGTTTTTACTGTCATTTAGGGTTATGTAAGGACTGGAGAAAAATGTAGTTCTGTTGACAAAATGGAGAGATGTGATAGAACTCCAGCTATTAATTCATACGAGAGTGGTGTTCTTTCATGTAAGGCATTTTTCTATGAAACCTTTTTGTAATTCAAAGGCAATTATTATTTTCTAATTTGAAATGCTGGCCCCCTCCCCCAGCATGTTAATTTTGACAAGGTTTGTGAGCTATTAGTCTCATTTATGAAAGAACTCTCATGGCTGACCTTCACAGGTGATTGGTCATGATTTTTACATTAGGTAATACTGGACAAGTACAAGGTGTAGAGAGAACTATATCCAATGTAGAAGTGACTAAAATAAATCCAAACAAGAGTCTATTTTGCAATATGTTCAGTTGACCTTGTGAACAGTAGGAGGCATGAAACCTGGGAATATTTGAAGTTCCTGAATGATTTTTCTTGGTCCTAATAACCTGCAGATTAGCCACCTAGTATTTTAGCATCTGTTGCTTTAAAAATCTCACTAAGCACCGATGTCATAATTTTGCATGGAAGTAGTTACCGACTGTGACTGACACTTCTATTAAAACCCTCTGTTTTTCAGGGTCTGTTACATAGCCATAAAAATCACTTGACATTCAAGGTCTCTGCCTGAGAGCCCTTTTTCCCTAATACAAAAGATCAAAAGATGTACTTTACTATTTTTTACCTTTGCAATAAAAGAAGAAAATATATTGGGTTTGAGACACCACTTTCTCATATCCCAACCACTGCTAAGTTTTAACCAGAAGTTTTGATGGTTAGAACAAAATTTCTTCTTTTATAGGAGCAGCCCGAATAGCGGGTTATGCTTCAGGCTAGGTTTACGCTGAATTTTCTCTCTGCCTGTTGCTGTAAGGCCAGCCCAGCTGGGAGGTGACACCTCAAAAGGGTTGCCTTCCTCGCTGCACAGGGTCTCGGTGCTGCTCAGGCGAGGGGGGAGCACTCCTGATATTCTCCTGGCAGGAGCAGGGCATGGGGCCCTGTTGCAACCGTCCGCTGCGGAGATGTGCGGCTGCTGCGGGAGCCCTGCCACGGGGCTGGTCCTCCCCACCGTGCCACTGCAGAGAGGCAAGAGCGTTTCGTAGCCAAGTCGGGTACCTCTTCCATCCCTGAGATGGGAGAGAAGGCAAGGACCTTTGAATTCCTCTCCTGGCACGACTCAGGTGGGAGGTTGTTAGAACCTGGTACCAGTGAGCTGGCAAACTCCAGTTCTCTGAGGTAAAACTCTTTAATGGGAACATTCTTCAGCAAAATCCCCAACACTTTGTGATCAGTGAGACACTATGGGGAAAACCAAGGTAAAATGCTGAAATAGAAGAGAATCCTGCCAAGCTGGATCTGCTGCACTAGTAACAAAAGCAAGCTAGTGAGTTCTTGCCATTGGGGGAAGCTGCAGGAGGAAGAAAAGTAGGAGGGCTTTTACAAATACCAAGCTCTACTTAAGTTCATAGTAGAATATATAAATGTATCCCTTAATGGACCAGAAATAATTTAAATCACGCTATCTGGAGCATTTGGCTCCTCCTTTTCTTTGATGCTAAGATCTGAATTCAGGAAGCTGTGTTGCCTCTTCCTCCCCAGTTAACTGCATTTGGCGGAACTCTGAACTAATGAAGGAGGCAGAACAAAATGAATATTTTCTCACTCCCTGGTACTGAGTGTGCTGAAGTCAGTAACTGAATAAGGAGAACTTGAGACAAGAGGATGACTTAGGGCAAGTATGCCAGTCAAAAGACAAAATTAGACTAATAGAAGATAAGCCTGTAAAGGACCTCAGACAGGTCTTTTTGGCCTGTTGCGGGATGAGCTGTGCCTTTTCTTCATACATCTGTGTACATGTTGTTAAAAAAATCTTAATGGACAAAGGTTGCACAGCTGCCCTAGATAGCCTGGTCATATGCTTCTCTATCTTCACTAGTATTTTCTTAATTTCTTAAATCTATTTTGTTATAATTTAAACATACTACTTCAGGATTTTTCAGAATTAAGATCCATTTTTGTATCTCCAATTTATATTCATTTTTATTTTCATTATTTTTCCCCCAGTATTCCCTTGGAGTCATGTTTTCTAGACCTCTCATTCTTGTTATCCTTTCCTCTGGATCTTCAGTTGGTCCGTATCTGCCATTAAGCTTGTTATCTGCCCTTTCACTCCCTATCAGGAGTGCTGAGTAGAAGGGAAGGATAAAGGTACTTTCATCCGTTCCTTCCGAGGTGGTGATGGCTGTGATTTCATTTTGGTATGGAACCACATTCAAGTCGTGATCCATTCCAGGTCTTGCTCTGCTGTGTAGTACCCCTTGCGAGGGTGGTCAAGGAAGGGGGCTTGGGCCAGCAGCAGCATTCCGGGTAGAGCAGCTGGAGCAGGATGACTCACCTCTATGTCATCTGTATTAATTTCCTGAAAATTGGCCTGCATTATTTACCCATTTTCTGCTGAGTAAATCAGAACATGTCTGTATGGCAGTGCTGCTTAGCAGGACTCTTAATGAGCATTGCAAGATGATAATTTGTAACCCTGAGCCTTTAACTTCCATTCATTTCAGTAGTCAGAGGGACCAACGCTTGGTTAATTGAACTGTTTAGATTTTCCAGTAGAATTATCTTTATTCTCTGTGCACACATATAGAGCTTAGCTAACAATACACAAAGATTTCATGTACGGCTATTCCAGGTGTAAAAGTCTGATGTACTTTTGTATGTGTTTGTAAGTTTATGAGCCGCATTGATAACTCCTGTAAATGTTTCTGATTTTAAATGTGAAATGGCTTTTACAAACCCTTGAAAACATTAAAATAATGCTAAAAAATAAATGAGGCATTATTTGACCTGAAGCATGATTGTTTCCCTTTCCAGTGTCACAAGCAAGTAAAAAGCCTAGTTATTCTGACCCGCTCTACTTAAAATGTTAATTGTGTAATATAAAGTTTAGAGATCTTCTGCCATTGCTAATCTCAATCTTCATTTCTCTTCTTAATTGCACATTTGAACAAGAAATTGTAATGTTTTTAAATTAGCTCTTACGATCTATTGGGTCTTATGTGGAGAGGATAGTTACTTGTAAACTCTGTGTTTTATATAGAGATTGACCTGGCTAATTCCCAGGAGCATTGTAGGAGAAGTTTCAAATGTAACAAACATTTTTGAAAAATATACATTGAAACCACAGTAGCTTTCCTTTTCCCAGCCCTTCCTGTCTTTTCCTGTCTCAAAAACCCCTGTGTTTTGTATTCACAGTGCTGTTAGGCGAGTCTAGGAATAAACAAGTGTTCTCAGTGTGTGATGGCTGGTTCCTGATAGCTGACAGAACAAAATTATAATGGAAATCAGGCAAGCCCTGTTTACTCAGAGGAGGGGAAGTAGATCACAGGATTTACCCTGTAATATCTGGTATTATGAAGAATAAATAGTCCTCTCTTCAGAATTTTCTTACCTATTAAAAATTGCTATTAACGAAATAATACAGTCCCTAGCATTTTATACAGCACAAGGGGTTTTCAGATGGTCTGAGTTCCCACTTACCGTGGGTGGCTGTGTCTCATATTCCTCTTTATGAATTTGTAAAACCTGTCCTAAAATTAGATATTTCTTTAAAAGAAAAAAAAAGTAATTATCTTGGCTACTTCTACTGATCTCCAACCTAGACTTATTCCTGACAGTTAATACTAACTTGTATTGGTGTTCTGCTACTTGTAATTCTTTGTCTTAAATTAAAAAAAACGGAACTTCTTACTATCTCTCCCTAATGAGCTTACGCAAAGGAATAATATCTCCTCTTGGCTTTGAATGTGCTAGGTGAAATACACTACATTTCCTGAAGCTGAGCATTAATTCACCTGTATGCTGTATGTCCTAGTGGCTCTGTTTGTTTTTTCTTTTTCCTTTTTTTTTGGGGGGGGCGGGATAGGGGGGATGGGGCAGGGTTGAAAAAAAAAAAAGTGTTGAGATAAGGTGTCACTGTGCCGTGTTTTATGGCATTAATACTTTTGTGTTTCTGTTACAAATGCTTCTGTTGATAAATTCTAGATAGCTTTTGCCTTTTTCAAAAAAGCTAATCCTCCTTATCCTGTGATCTTCTGATTGATTAATATTGTCTTTATCCTCCCCAGTCATTTCAGACTGATAATTTCCCATCTTTTAGCAGAAATCCTTATTACTAAGCTCTCAAGCAGAGCCACAAGGCACTTTGTGCCATTACTTTCCATTCCATTTCTATTAGGCAAGTCCTGATGGCCTTATTCATTCCGAATGAAATTCCAGCATTCCCTGGCACTGGCAGTGCTTTCCAAAGTTATACCAGTTGGACCGACCAGAGTTGTGCCCCCTTTTTCTGTCTTTGCTGAAAATATGTTTGAAGAAATTACGTTCTCCAGTTCTCTTCTTCTTCTTTTCTTTTTTTTTCTTTTTTTTTTTTTTTTTTTCCTTCTCTTTCTTTAATCAATAGACTTACAGGAACTTTAAGGATACGGTTATTCCATTTCTATGGGTGAGTATACTGAGATGGCATTGCTGGAAAAGCCTAGCTCTCCAAGGCAATTTAGTCACTGATAATGGGGCTGTGACCAAGTCAAGTTAGGTGTCCTACTGTGCAATCCTTCATTAAATTCTGTAATTAGATGTCTGTGAACACTACTGTTCTCACAAGTAAAATGTCCTAGAGGCCCTAAGTTCTACTTAGTGTGTATCCAATTTATCTGTCTTTTCAGAGGTGCCCAGCCCTGCACTTAATTCATGCCAAAGCCATTGTAATTAAACCCCCCAAAAAAGCTTTATTGAGACCCAACAGACCGACCCAGAGCACTCCAAGAATCCACTCTTGGGGTTGGGTTCTTGGCAAGACACATCCCTGACCCAACAGCCACTGCTGCTTTCGGTTGGAGACGTTAGGCAGAGCATTCCTGTTTGGGGGTGTACATGGCTTGCAGAGTGGCCTAATGATATTTTTAACCTGAAATTTTTGATTTAGGATGACTCCCTGTGCTTGAGGCATTGCACATCTCTCTCTCCTCTCAGGGAAGAGTCTGCGGGAGGGTCCCTTGTAAGGTCTCCTGCTGGTGTTGTTCCATGCTGCAGAAACCAATAAAGACCGATTTGCCCAGGGTAGTAAACATGGCCATCATTTCCCAGGAGAGCAGTTAGGTGACTCTGCTGGCCTCCAGCAGCAATCACTGTTTAATCCAGGGATGGTTTCATGTCCGTGTTTCTCTCCCTGTCTCACATGCGCTGTCTGAGGACTGAGAGCAATGCTCCTATTTGCTCTGCCTCTCCCCATCACCAAAGAAATGTTGGGGATATAAATGCAAATAATTGAATATAGTTCTAATTACCCAGCAGATCAGTGGCACTCAAGCAATGCCATGCTTTCCTTTTTCCTTTTTATTTTAAAGTTGGCAACATCCCAGTTGGCAGGGGAAGGAGTGCAGGGATATTCCTTGTTATTTCAAAGCATCCTCCTTTCTTTCTAGATTAGCTTGCTGCTGTTGGAGCTGAAGGAGTGAGGCATGGAGCAGTCTTTAAATAAAGTTTTACAAATAGGCTCATTTCAGAGTAGAAATTTCTTCTTTATTAGAAGAAGAAATATACATGGAAATTGATCTTTATAACGATGGGCTACTTGGGGTGATCTGAACTGTGACCATCATTTCACACGTGCTTTCTGTAACTTCACCGTTTGTTCTCATTTTCTTCTGTTTTCTTTCTCTGGCCACCTTGCTTCCATCTCTTTTCTTCTCACAAAATTAAAGGACCAAAATGCTCCACCTCAGACTACTTTGATTATTCACAGAAAGTTTAATTATAATGCAAATAGGAAATTATTTCTCTCTAGAAAAGGCAAGACATTTCCTTTAGTACCTTAATGAAAATTACTCTGTTTTCTAGCTATGAAATTGTTCAGTCTTTGCTGCATTGCAAATTTTCTTCGGGTTGCTTAATACAGTTTAAAGTTCTATATTAGTGGGATCCAAACTGTCACGTTTATGAAGTGTTGCTGCATGCAGGGGTGTAATTTAATGTCTACTGTCAGGAAACAAATTCATAGACTATAGTTTTTAGTCCTGACTGGGGCACTAAGTGACTAGAGGTGCTTCCCTCATTTCTCCAGGCTCATTTTTCTCTGTCTATGGAACATATATCATGACAAGTACCCATAACATGTTGGATGAATGACTCAAGTTGTTTATGCAACTAGGAATTTGGAATTTGCTTTTAGAAAAACTGCTAATGTGTCAAACACTAAGTTTTGATGTGATTTGGGGTATTTTGTCCTGTGAATCTAAAATATATTTGGAAACTCTTCAGGAGTGGGAATATTACAGTTTTATTCTTGGTATTGCTGTTTGTATATTATATCTCATTTTTCATGTTGACTTTTCATGGCTTGCCAGTGATACTAGTGCATATATTAGTGTTAAGCCATTTAATTATAGTACAAATTGGAGAATGTAGTAAGTAGCAATTGCCCAAATTCTCTTAAAAAAACAGACTGAATTAAAATACTGTATGTCACCACTAGGACTGCGTACTGTGTTGTGAAGTAATATAAGACAAGAAAAATACAGAAGTTTTAAATTACCATAAAATTTCAAATGGCTTTTCAAAAGACAGTGATGGAATAAATGCTTTATTCGAGTTTGGTTTTTTTTTTTTGATGTGAGAAAAAAACAGCATTTGAGAATCAATGCTACAGAATATGGATCAGATATTTTCTGATACTCTTCATATGTATTTTCAATAAGTCATTGAAACAGACAACTGTTTTGCTGTTGTCTTGCTAATGCATATCAGTAAATTGTCCCCAGTTATCAATATGGTATTTGGTAGGCAATTATAAATCAATGAAGATCATAAGGTTTAGAGATAAGCTATGCAGTGGTAGAGAAAAAGACAAAATAATAATATGCTGTTCAAGAGGCTGAATTTTATGGATCTATAGAGCTGAAAGGGACTTTTAAAATCAACAGAAAAAATATGTGGTGTTCTTATGCCAAAAAGAGTAGTGTAGACAAATAAGAAGGTGGTGAATAATAAGAAGGATGATGAGTGTGAATCTGAGCAATCCTACTGGTTAATTGCACATGAAAGTTTTTTTCAGTTTCCTTGGAAATGACAAAAACTGTTTCAACTTAAAAGGAGCGACTGGCAGCATGATCTGTGTTTCTCAGCAGTTTCAGAGCTGGATCCTCTGTACAGCTATAGCAGTAACACGCTCTACTCTCCCTTGCTTATAGCCATTGTATTGGAATTATAAAGCAGTAGTAAAAAAATCAGGAGAATTATTATAACATCGGATTTACTTTTAATTAAATTTTCAGGAATGTTAGTGTGCTGCCTGAAATTGACTTTCTAATATTTTGCACACATGAAAAAAAAAGAGATTGCAGAGATATTTGGCTGCACAGTTTTCATAATTGTTCTCCCCAGAGATGCAAGGCTGGCTCTTGTTCAGGTGAATGTTTCGATTTCCCTTTCTGTAGCCTGCTGTGGTCGAATATGTGTGCTGTCCCTGCGTGCTGATGAGAAGACTAATTGCCTCCTGGAGCTGGGAAGCGGTGGGAAGGAGTGCGGTGCTCCGGGAGGAGTGTGCTCTCTTCCCTGACGGATCAGGAGCTGCTCTGTGCTGGGGAGCAGAGGCTGTGCCAAAGGCAGGTCTTTGCTGTCCAATGAGGCAATTGGGGATCCACATTTTTTTTAGTAGGCTTTTGTAAGTACATATTTTGGAACAAGATCAGATATCGTTTGATGTTAACCTGAGGAGACACTATTTACCAAGGGCAGGAGATAGCACGATGGAGTTGTTCGGATGGACACATCTGGGGACAGGCTCCAGGGCCATTCTTTGCACACTTTTCCTTGTCTTCACTGATGTTTGGCTCAGGATGTGCGTGTCCCTTGGCTCTAATTTAATCAGAGGCATCAACGTGTTTGATATTCTTTAGCCCTGTCACTGTTCCCTTGCACAGTGTTCTGATGGACTCACCAAATACCCTTCCGCAGGACATGACTGCTCTCCAAGAGCTTGCTTTAGTGTTCATTTCCATCTTGCTTAATAACCTGTCAGTAACAGTAATGTGGGTTACCTCCAGGGACATATCATAATGGGAAATTACTGTTTAGGTAATCTGTATCTCAAATATTATGGATAGCTACTAAGTAGTGACTAAAGTGTTTTACATACACACATGTACATCAAAGCTTCCTGGCTTTTTTTTTTTTATAATTTATTTATTTAGGTAGTGCTCCACCCATGGTATCACGTCTCCTTCCTGAAAGTGCAGTCCATGAAGCTCAAGCATGTCCCTGTATATCCACCTCAGGATGGGAGAACTGCGTTAGGGGTCATGCAGTACCTTTACATTTGTTATACTAAAGTGAAAGCACAGCAGATTTGAGATGGGAAGCGGAACTTTTTTTCAACACAGTATGGTCTATGATATTGACATGGTCAGGGTTGGGGTCTTGAAAAATTCCTCTCTGGAAAATTACGCTTCACAAAGTAAATCTAATATCTGTGGTCAAGGACGCTTTCTCTTTGTCCTTGCCTGCATAATTGTATGCCATGAAATAGCTGCTGTAGATCGCTCCAGGGCTGGCAGTGATTGGTAAAGGGATTTCTTTGTGTACTGTCTACTATTTTTAATGGCTTTTAATGGAGGAAGCAATTGTATTTTTTTTTAAGGTTTTTTGAATTACGAGTCACAGTTAACCTGAAAAATAAATACATAAATATTCATTTCCTCCCAGGAAGCCCAGTTCTTAGCTCTTGTTTTTGGTATAATTCTAACAACTTAAAAAAGAGGCACTTTTGACTCTAAAGCAATATAAATGAAGGAAAAAATTTAAACTTTGATGAGAAAGGTTATAAAATATGAAAGCTATTAAAGCAGTTCAGAAGATTCTCTTCCCACCTCAGAAATGGAGAAGTGTTCTATGAGTGCTTTGGCCAAAAGCTCTCTGTTGCGGAGATCTTTTATAAAGAATTCAGATGAGGAATAAATGATCACTGGCATGTGCAAGAAGGCGCAGAGCTTGTTCATGCATTTGCCAGCAGAGCACACGTGGGTTGTTTGGCTTTGAAAGGGTAGGAATAAATTTCTGGAATAGTCAGAGGAATGAAAAAACACTCAACCTAAGACAAAGCCCCAAAGCATGTCCAACAAAAAGGGAGCTGTTGTGTTGCTCGGTATATCTGGAATCCTCCCCTGTGCTAAGACTGGCAGCTTTTTAAACTTTTCTTTGTACTGTCACCTGAGCTTTTTATTATATATCAGGAAAAAAAAAAAGGAAAAGAAAACAGGAAGGTATAAAAATGGATAAAAGAACAATAAAAAGCAGGCAAGGGCTTACTGTAAAATGGATCTCCCTTAAAGCTTTGTTAGAAGCACTGTTTTAATATCTTTCAAACTGTTTCCTCTGTCCAGTGTCTCCCACTGGACCATTAAAGAGGCCAAAAGAGCCCCAGTAGCTTGCCTACATGCCAGCCACCAAACACCACCACCCTGAAGGTGATCTCTCCTAATTCATCTCCAGCTTGCTGAGCAAATGGCCTCGTGTCGGTCCTGCGGAGCCCTTCCTCATAGCTGCTGCAGTCTGTTACAGTTATTATTGCTATCAGTGCAAAAGTGCATCAGCTGACAACGTGATGTCTCACGAGGGCATAGCTCAACAGGAGACCAGCATCCACAGAGCAGCAACCAGAGGGAAAAGTGAAGGAAGCATGAAATGGGCCCTTAAAATACCTGAGGTGGCCAGGGAGGAGACAGCTGCCTGGAGGAGATCGGAAAGGGACCATTGCCCCAAGTCACTGTCAGGAGTAGGCTTTTTTTTTTTTTTTTTAATTGACTCTCAAGTGATTTAAATCTTACAGACTGCAACATATGAGCTGCTTTCATGTGGTTCCTCTGCTTCTTACCATTTGTTGGCTTAGGTCACATTTCCTACTGTGGAAAAGCTTCTCCTACAAACCTTTTCTTGCTCATATCTTCTGATGTTCATGGCTACACCACCACTGCCATTGTCCCTGTTCATGACATGAGTCACAGCCGTTGTGTTTTCTGGAGCAGCTCACCTCACCCAGTCTTTGATCTGGATCTAGCGTGTGTGGTGGAGGCGGTAGTCTTTGTATGAAGATCATATGGTCCTTGTGTGAGAAATACGCAGTGCAATTAGGGGAAAAAAATCTGAAGGGTCAGTATAAGTGCTTTCTTTTCAGTTTGTTTGGTGGGAGTTTGTTTTGTTTTGTCCCCCTCCCCCCAAAGTAGTGTTCCTCCTAAATGCATACATACCTGTAAGACAGCTTTTCCCAGACATGCTCGCTTTTTTGGATTCTTGATGTTCTGGCATCCTGTGTGCCATAGATCAAGCTCATGTCACTGATAATGGAGCTCTGAAACAGAGACTCTGCACACACACCTATGCGTATATAAAATTCTGTAAAATTACAACATTCTGTATGTTCATCCATTACTCTACATACTATCTGAAGAATGTACTGAAGAGCTACTCAAGGTTTCTATAGTATCAACAATTTTGCTTGCAAAAAAACAGAAATGCAGAAAAATTTTTCAAGATCGAATCCAGGGGCAATAGTAGCACCAGTGTTATACCTCAGGTAGCTGTTGCTTCTAGTCCTCAATTTGCTCCTCTGGTGAGATTCCCTGAGTCTTTGGGACTGCCCAAAACCCCCAGCACTGATATTTGGAGCATGGAGCTGTTTGAGGTTTGATGAAATTCAAAATGATCCTTCTAGTGCAATAAAATCTAGTTTTATGTGCCAGCTTTTGCAAATATGTTTTGCAGAATAGTTGCATAGGTTAGTGCATTTTAAGAGAGTAAATTACATTGTGGTATTCAAATAGTAAAATCGATTATTATGAGAAACTCCTAGCTTTGGGAATGCTGTTGAAAAGCAATTACATTCAACTTACGTATAATAAAACTTAGTTAATTCAGTGAAATGGGGGGCACAAATCCAATTTGGATAAATGTGGTTTTTTTAATGAGTGGAGGTCTTATTCATGCAATAAGCAGTGGTGACTGTATCTTCTTCCTGAATAATCAAAACGCTTTCAGATAATAAGTTTTGTAATAATCTTACTTTTTTACAAAGTATTGTATATAACATAATACCTAGGATGTATTTTGAGATCACAGGATGAAAGATCATATAGAAGTGCAATGTATTATTATTAACATTTGATGAGTCCCCTGGCTTTTCTTTCAGAATTTTCTACTTATTTCACTTGCACATTTTTAATTGCTTAGTGAAATGATGTAGTCATATCTCAGAGTTGGTTTAATTGGAATTATTGATGTCTGAAGCGGCACTCAGGCTGGGAAAACTGAGGTCTGATCAAAGTCTGCAACTAATGGTTTAGTGAAGTTAAAAATTCAGTCTGTAATTAAAAAATGAAATAGAGAGTGTGTGCTTTCAAAGTGCACGTTTTTTGCTAAGGAAACAGTCACTTCATATTTATCTGGAAATACTCACTGCAGTATTTAAAAAGAAGGGTAACAGTAATGACTGAAGCTTTTAATCCTGAATATTTGTAGAGTTTTTCACCTGGAAGATTTTCCTGGATGCAGCACCATGCTTTCATACTTGCTGGTATACTTTATTCTCTTAGTTATATTTGGTACTGTATGTAAAATAGGAAGTTCATTTTAAGATGTACTTCAAGTTGATTTTTTTTTGGAAACCAAGAATTTTGAATCTTCCATGGGGGAATTTTTGTAGCTTGATTGAAAGTACATATAAATATTTGATTTTTAGATGTGTTATATAGAGAAATAAGTTTAACATTACAAGGAATTCTGGTTCAAGTTGATGAAAAAAACCAAGATATTAATCAGTCAGTATTGCCTTTTGAAAGTCTGTATCTCAGCTCATTGACTAGTGAGGATGCACAGGACAGCTGTTGAGCATCTCTAGACGTATGGGATGAATCCTGGCCTTCGTTGTGGACCTGTCAGTGGGATGTTTGGACCATTGATTTTGTTTAGCAAATGTTACTAGATTTCTTGCAACATTTTAACTCTGATTATTTAGTGCAATGGAATGTGGTGCTGTCAGAGTTAACTGGGAAAGTGCACTTTTTTCATCACAACAGCAAATGGTTTTTTATGATGGTGCAGGTGGTGTGATGGACTTTGGAACCTGGGTACATCTCACTGCACTGGCCGGGGGAAGAGATAGAATGTGGTGGGACCAGGGAAAGTTCAAGCAAACCAAAAGAGAGAATGGTTTTTACTTGCGTTAGGGACAAAAAGAGATAGACTAAGTGATGCAAGTCTTGATTTCTCTTCTTTAAACAACCCTTGCAGTCTTTTGTTATTTGATGTCTTTTGTGTAGGGTCTTTTTGTGTATCCTTCTTATTTTCATAAATAAAAATATTCCAGGGTGGATGGGGATCTTCCATTGGATGAGAGCAGTTGCAATCTAGTGCACTGTGTGGAAGACCCACCACAAATTTCATCTTTGTTATGAAACCCTGTTCATATATTCTCCAAAAGTATCCCTTTTTATCATTTGCACTGTATTGATCAGCACTTCCTGAACCATTTTTTTCCCTAATTAAGGATGCAGAGAGCTTTACATTATTCTGCTTACGATCTCAAGAGCTCTTTTTACACTGCTTGTTCGAGGATTTGCTTCCTTGGGAGAGTTTATTACTGTATGAATGAAAATGCTTTTCTGAAGCTATTAATCATTTCAAGATTTAAAAAAAACTAATTGTGAATATTTCCCATTATTATTAAACTCTCAGGGGTGCTATAGGGCGTGCACACTATTATAATCTAAACCTGCAATTTGCCTTTGCTTCTTGTGGCCTTTGGCACAGTGGTATACACAGGAATTTTAAGAAGAATGGCTGACACTCCCCCACCCCAGCCACAGTGGAGAAAATGTGCTTTTAATCATTTTCTCATCAGCTGCTGCCTCCTGTTAGCAGGAAAATTGTTTTGACAAGTGTTGTTTTGTCTGAACCATATTTGATTATGGAAGGGCTCAAACTAATCAAAAGAACTTCCTAACATTATGGACTATGGGGCTGCAGTATAATCTTCTCAATGAAGTGGAGGAGGACTCATCATATGAGTCATTTTAAAATTGGTTGAGGCAAATCACGGAAGAATGTATGGTAAGGAGCATTTATTCTCTGTCACAGGATGTGCCAGATAAGATAATAGGCTATTTCTGTGACTTTTTGATGTTGAACTTTAGCATTCCAAGTGCTAGATAGAGTGATATATGGGTTATGCATTGCACCTAAAGACTGTGCATGAAGTAGTCGGCTGGCATCAGATAATAATGCTAAGGCTCATCAATGAAGCTTTTATACATGGAGCTGGTGTCATTTGAACAATTCTTTTAGTGCCCTGCACTGCGTTGCAGACAATTGGTACATTGAGTACCGCGTTGGGCTGTTTGTCAGTGTCCAGTTTTCTAAGAGGTTATATTCATCTTTTGTAGCTCTGATGACCCGATTTGCAGCCTCCATCCAATTTACTTTAGCAGTATTCTTTGGAGTGAGAATTCCTTTTGAGACAGAATGACACAATGGTTGAGGTTGGAAGGGACCTTTGGAGGTCATCTTGTCCAACCCTGCTGCTCAGGCAAGGCCATCTAGAGCCAGTTGCCTAGAACCATGTCCAGATGGCTTTTGATTATCTCCATGGGTGGTGGCTCCACAACTTGTTTGGTCAACCTGTGCCAGAACTGGACCCAGCACTCCGGGCATGGCCTCACCAGCGCTGAGCAGAGGGAAAGGATCACCTCCCTTGACCTGCTGGCAAGACTTTACCTGATGCAGCCAAGGACACCCTTTGCCACCTTTGCGGCAGGGCACCTTGTTGGCTCGTGTTGAGCTTGGTGTCTGCCAGGACCCCCAACTCCTTTTCTGCGAAGCTGGTTTCCAGCTGATTGGCCCCCATCAACTATTTTCTTTTACATCTATCCCCATTAGGTAATTCTTCTCAAATTTAGTGATCTTGGCAAAGAATGCACAACTCTTTAATTGCATCGTGCCAAAATCAATTGTCAAAAATATTTTTTATTCTGGTTAATATATTAATCTTTTTTCATCAGATATTTATTGTATTTTGCCACATGGATTTTCTGAAATGTAATTCTGCGATCTGTAATATGTTTTCAGTACGGTCTTACCAGTCATTGTAAATTAAATGAATCTGATTTTACAGCGGTTATGCTTTGAACTGGCTTAAAGCAGCTTTGTGCATATGAATACTGTGCTGTTAAGAGTGGATTTGAACTTTTTTTTTAAATCTACATAATCCTAGCTGTCTAGAAGTATACATCTATGTGCTGAGGGCTTCGTTGATTACAATCTGTTGACACCATATACCTCTCCTATTGATCTTGTTCTCTCATTTTGTTCTAGTATGTGTATCCAATATCCTGAATAGCTGCAAATGTATAATATATGCAGATACTACTCCAGTATAACGATTTAATTGAATTAGTAATCAGGGATGAAGATACTGAACGTTCTTCAAAAATAAAGTCCGTGTTCATGAGAGGAGTGAAGGCTGGCCTTGCCTCTGCTTGGTTATTTGAGAACATCTTTGTAGGGAAGAGAGAAATGGTGACTTAAATAACAGGACAGTAGACTGGAATTACAAAATTGAGTAGCTTCTCACACATTGGCTTTGGGCAACTTTGGGCAATTTGCTATATCTCTCTGCCTTAGTTATCTCATCTAAAAATAACACATGATATCTCTGTGTTCCACTGTTCATATAAATGAATTAAATAAATATCAATTTCCTAGTGGTCTGCAGTTGAGTTTCTGTACAGAAATGCTACCAGATCGATTTATATGAGTTGCCTTAGCACGGAGATTGCACACTATTTCTACTAGAAAAATGATAAATTCCGGATCCTGACACAGTGCTCTGGTATGTTTAGGAAGAATGTAATGTCAAAAGAGCATGAGAGGAGCATTCCTGGAGAACTGCGGGATGTTGCCAGCAGGTACAAGGTGCTGTCAGGCAATGAGCTAAACTTTTGTCCTAAAGTTGTGAGTCATCAGTCCAGCAATGGCTGGAGGTTGCAAGCAGGCTATTTTGAACTTTGTTCCCCACACCTCCCTCCAAGCCAGCTGGATCAAGCATGACCTTGTCTTCCAAGACATGGGAAGAGCCCGAACGGAATAACCACTGGGCTAAGAGCCCTGCTGTTTTCAGAGTGATGTAATTTGAGAGACGTGTTGACCATAGGCCTCAAATTTGACTAAAAGTCTCTGCTTCAGGTTGAAACTTAACCTGCTGATTGTGAACTCGGTCTGTTTCTGGCTTGTAGAGTGATAATTAAAATCCTGTTTGCAACAGAAACTCAAATGCAGCACTAAAAATGAAACAGTTTTTCACCCTAGTATATTCCTGCCGTGCTTCCAATGAGCAGCAATTCTTAATTCCTGCATCACCCAGTAATCTGTAAATATGAGAGTGAAAACCTCTTCTTTCAGCTCCAATGTTGTGAAGTGACATTTATTTGGACCATCGAGGACCTTTAGGTTGCATACTCCAAGTGTGCTGTGTATTTAGCATACAAATAGACAAATATGAGGGTGTGAGAGAGACATGCACTAAACTGATAAAGGCATCACCTTGGAGTGTGTATTAAAAATGAATTCCAGAAAATTAGGTGTTATATATTGAAAGAATTAATCTTAAAAATTGCTGGTACAACTAGTCTGTTATTACTCTGATACCAATTTAATACTATTTATTTTTGTTCAACTCATAATTCTAAATTTGCACATGAGTTTCAGATGATTAAAAATCGTGATAACACCAATCTAGAATTACACAATAAAGCATGTTACAGCTATTCTTTTATTATAATGAGTGGTGGGCACACCTTTCATCCCTAAAAGTCATTTAGTACCATTAAACTGTTGCATGGATTTGATTATTCATGAATTAGAGTTGTATTCACTATCTCAACAAATTTAAAGTTTTACGGTTTACTGCTATGTCCTCAAAATAGAAAAATGGACCAAAGCATTTACCATTTATTCAGACAAAATTATTCCTGCCTGAGAAGGAACTGCAAAGGCCAATATAAATATAGTGCAATTAAAATTGGTCTGTGAAAACAGCTGGGATTGCTGAGGAGAGAGAAATATGTTATTTGGTGCTGTTTGCCCAAAATCTCTTAATGAATTAAAATGAAAGTAATTAAAAAAGAGGCTAAATGTCAAGGAAAAATTTCCTGAGCAACTATTCCAAAGCCTGCTGCTGGCTTCAGTCATAGAGGGGGAATCTGTATCACCTTAAAAGCTATGAGACGAGAAGTTGATGATTGAAAATGTCAATAGACAGAGCTCAGATGGATGTCTTTCCTGTCCTTTCTGATTTTTAGTATCTCTGTAGTCTTAAGAACGAACTGGCCCCATGAGGTTGAGCGGCTGCCATGAGTCATTATTCAAATATAACTAAATTACACAGTTATCGGTGTTCTCCTAAGTTACTGTTTGTTTAATAGCTAAGTTGCTGCACCGTTGCTGTGTCGTTGATATTCCAGGCATGCTGGGCTGTGAACTTGTGACAAGGTGGGAGTGTCGTAGCCTCTTCTGCTTTGCACTGGGAAAGTCTCGCAGATGTGAAGAGGGGGCGTTGTCAATGTATTTCTGCTTTATATTGCATATGTTTAAAAATAAATGCAGGCCCTTCTTGATAACTGTAGCGACCTGTCAAAGCTAATGTAGAGATTTAATAGTATAGCCAATATAAGAGTTAATAATAAAGGATTAAATTCAGCCTGTATATAAAGTTTGTGTAAAACAGTAGATTTATTATTTGCTAACATCAACTGAATTTGACATAAAGGTATGCAGGTGGGAGATTTTGGTTTTTTTTTAGAGAGAGAGAGTGAATTTTTTATCTCTGCTCATCCAAAGTAGTTTTCTTTGCTTTCAGGGTTTATTTGAAGTAGTGGAGTGACTCCTTTGCAGCAGGGAAGCTGTTTGCATAGTGCTGTCGGTGACATCCCTTTCTTGCTGTCTCATGGAACTGAGGCTTGTGCGAGAGCAGGAGATGAGAAGAGGCTGTATTTTACATAGAACTTCAGCCTCGGTTGGCTGGGTGAATTTTTCTGGTGTTTTTACGTTGAAGAAAGGTACTCTTAATGTGGAACACAAAGCTGTAATGCTCTGGAATGAGCAGAGTTAACTGTCAGGGTACGATTTAATTCAGGAGGCTTGAGACCCCTGTGATCCTCTCTTGTTAGTACATGCTTTTCCTGCTTACCGGTCTCCTGATCAACAGAGAGCTAAAGATCTTATATTTTTTTTGCATGAAAAAGAGCGCAGTAAGGGCTTGACGAACAGACACTTTTATAATAAACTCTTGTCTCATGGTAACTGTAGATTGCTGGCTATTCTGTGACACTGAACAGTTTCCCTTTCACTATCGTCACACAGGGACTTAAATGTGATGAGGCATTAGAAAAGATTGAATTATTTTAATCTTACTTTTTCGCTGGGTTCTAAAGCCATTGTGTTTTATTTTGAGGTAAATTATCCTATTTATCTTGTCTGCATAAATACCTATATGAATAATGTGAGAAGCTGGGATGGTAAAAGTAAAAATTACAGACCTGTCCTCAAAAGACAGGATTAAAACCCTGCAAGAGGTTATTCAAAACCAACAACTGGTGCCTTTATTCTACCATACAGAAATGTACCATTTTGGGGCTTTTGAAAAGCCGTTATAGTGGAATGTTGTCAGATCCGTTGACAATTCTGTACTAATGACAGTTAAATAACCGAGTGGGGTGGAAGCAGGCAACGGAATGGTCTGTACAGGATCTCCTTTTATATGGACATTGTGAGATGGCTTGAATTAAAAAAACTGCAAAAATAGTTCCACAGGAGTAAGAGCAGTAATGTCTTGCGTTGAATTACAGCTAGAAAAGAAAAATATTATGCTTAATGCAAAGGTGGTGCAGATATTTAGGCAAAGACTACAGAGGCAAATTAAGGTTATGGCCAATTTTCAGTTCCCAAGGAAATGCTAAATTGGCCATTTCTCTCAAGCGCTCAGTCTCGGACTATCTAGCAGATATACAGAGAGCCCGTAAAATGTGTGAGTTGGTGAAAGTGAGCATGGCTTAGCCATGTGTGATGACAAGGTGAAGATGTGCACATGGAGACCCAGGCTCCTTCATCCGTGGCGAGATGCTGCGATGCTGCGCGAAGGCAGAGCCTGGAGCCCCGAGAGCTGTGTGCTCGCCCTGCTGCCAGGAGCACCAGGGGTGGGCAAGACCTGAAGCGTGGGAGCATGAACGGAAATTGGCCACTTGTTTCCTCTGGCCTGTGTCATTAAAGAATTTCTGAACAGGTTTTTCTGTGCTCCTTTATAGAATGATTTTAATTTTTTTACTGTTTTCACTCTCAGGTCAGAGGTATACACTTTCATTTCAGTTTAACATAACTTTATGAAGAAAGTGTATACAGCATCTGCACACACAAACCACACACACACAAATAGAACATATCCAGCTCACAAAACCCAAAACCAGACTTTGACAGAAAGATTTTCATCCTGAGGCACATATGTGAATATAGTGCTAGGATCTAAAGATGGAAAAGCAAAGATGAAGAAAGGCGAATTGTTTCTAGTTCCCTGAGCTGGCCATTATGTATGACAACATCTTCCTATGCAGAAGTCGTCCTCAAAAAGATGTTTTCAAAAGCCACAGTATGTCCAGATGGAAATGATCTATTAGGTGGACTAAGTAATGCCGTGTGTATGGTACAGCATTTTATAAAGGTGGTATTTGCAGTTTCCTCTTGGTATTACAAGCTATCTTAAATAATTCTGAATTTCTAAAACAAATCTGTAATATTTTCCTATACCTGCTGATATGTTTGCACATATGCTACAGACAGTGCACAGGATCACAGGAGAAGCTTACAGATATAATATTTTTTGCCCCTTTTGCTCTTTATGTACATCACTTTAAGCATGGGAATACAAAACTGCGATGTATTAGACCAACAGAGAAGCCGCTAATGGTTTTCCCTGTTCTTCATAGAGCTCTTCATGCATATTGTATTACATGGTGCTGCTAAAGATGTGTTGCCAAAGGAATACAAACTTGCTTCAGATGCAGGGGAAGGGTTGCTTGCCCGTTCTCCTCCCCACACCATCAGCCCAGCCCGTCTCTAGCACACATGGACGCGCAGGAGGAGGGTGGGCTGGGGACCGAGGAGGAGTGCCCAGTTTGCCCTGAAGAGGAGCGGAGCAGGGCACCTCCCGTCAGCTGGAAATGGCTCTGGGAGAGGAGAGGCAGTGGTAGGGAGCAGAGCTTGAAGGATTTTTGTAGTAGTTGCTTCTGCATCAATGGTGTCTTTCATGGCTGATTTTCCCAGAGCAGCCAGCATGGCTCTTCCCTCAGCCCCTGGCACGGGTCGGGCAGTGCTAGTGTAAATCTGCTGGTCTAAGGAGATGTAAAGGAAGAACCTGTACAATGGAAAGCGAGTCCTGTTTCCCAGCTCTGCTGGTTTAAGAAATTGGTTTTTGTCTCCCTAAACGTCAGTGGATGAAAGCTATAGACAGGTATGGTGCTGCTACAACGAAGTCAGCTAGTCTTGGAATAGTTCTATGTATTATTTGACTTTTCTGACATAATCTGGAGAGACTCCTACACTGACACGCTTCTGCTTCTGTTAAGTAAACTGCTGCTTAGTGCTGGTATCCTGGCAGACAGGCTTTCTGAAAGTAATCTGCCAGTCAATTAGTATCCCACACCATGAGCCTAAACCAAATACACGTTCAAAAGGGCTCATGTTTAGAAATGAACTTTAGGAAAAAACTCTATTGATTTTATAAATTGAGAATGTAAACTCGAATGGATAGAGGTCCAGTACAGGACTGACCCGAGGAAGCAGCCTTTAAACAGGAACCTTCTCAGATTCAAAACTGGGAAAGAGGAGAAAGGCAAGAAGAAGGATTCATTTGCAATGGACCTGCAATAGCAAAGTCATTCAGTTTCCGAACAGGATTAAACTTGTTCTATCAGCCATGACATGTGAAAAGATCGTGGTTATAAATTCCATTTGGTGTGATGAATTGAAAGTGTCTGAGTTTGCAAGCAGCACTCGCCGTTGATGGACAGCTAGATTTGTGCGGTGTTTTAACGCTAAAATTAGCTTCTACTAAATAAAAAGTACAGAAAATGTGGCAGCAGTGACAGATCTTAAAGCATAAAAAAAATGGCTTTATTGTTAGATGGAAGCTGAATAAAACTAGAAACAAATAGTGGTTATAACCATGTTATGTAGATAAGTTGCTTCATTCTTGAGTGAGGGTGAACACAAAACTGGAAAAAGGCATTTGTTTGGGTTTCTCAGCCATACTTCAACAAGAATAAATATTGTTACTTAAATGAGGAAAAATTGAACTTTTCTGTGGTACTGCTTGTAAGATGTCAGAAAATGGAGTTGTATTGAGGCATACTTCATTCAAATCAGTGTCAATGTACATCGACGTGACTCCACTGCAGTCCATGAAACCATACTGGTGGATGTGCTTTGTAAATTGAGATAAAAGCTAGACTCTGTGGTTTCTTAATAACCTTAGCTCAGTCTTGCACCAGGATCACAAGACGTTGGTACTTTGATGCTTGCAGAACTAAATGCCATTTCAGAGCCTGTTTTCCCCAAAATTGTGTGTTTGGTGTACACGATTTTGTGCATATTTTAAATGTACTGTTTGCTAAGAAAAAAAATCTCAGTGGATGAAAATGGCTAATATTTGTGGATAGTTTGGGATTCATTTTAGTTATCCAGCTGAATACTGTCCAAGATTTTGGGAGGAGGTGGGGGGAGAAGCTTGAGCTAAACAGAGGAGTGAAAATAGAATAGCTTCTTAAATTACCACAAGGTTAACATATAATTAATTTGCTAATTTTAATTACAACCCTACAAAATGTGCTGAAAAATGCTCAAAGGGGAGAAGCAGCCAGGTGCCAGCTGTGATTAACCAAGGTTACTAGCAATTATGAGGTCTCTATTAACCATGTTACGGAAATTTTAAAAACTCCTTTATGAAACCAGTATATTTATTGAAACTCAGCAGAGTTTTCATCTTGCTGTACCTTCCCATTTCTACAGACTTGCTGTCATTTGCCTCGCTCTTTTCCAGCTAAATGTTTTATTGCAGCTGAAGCACGGACTGCTTTTCCTGTTTGTCACACGCTGTTACATGTGCACCAGTATTTATTTTGATCATATAAACAAACGAGATTAACTGTTGTTTGCAAAGTGCTCTGAGCACCTTAAGTGCCAGATGGCTGCCGACAGTGCAGCTGAACACTGGAAACACAAATCCTGAAGAAAATGCTCTTTCTTTCCAAGGTGTCCTGGGACATTTAGTTTGTCAAGCAGGAATATTGCTGAAACTGCCTTTCCAGTGGGGAACCTGCTCTGCAACGCGTTATGTGCACAGACAGTTGTAACTTTGGAGTTAAAAACAAACAAAAGAACAAAAAAGTCTGCATGTTTTCTTGGCATTTTAAACAAATCATGGTATAAATGAATGTCTATATCAAATTCCATGATGTATTATTGTTCTTTTTTTACTGTGTTATGTTTTAAGTGTGTGTTGTTCGGAGCTGTAATAAACCTTGATGCATCTATTAAAGGACAACTTAAAAAAAAAAAAAAAAAGAAAAAGAAAAACCTAAAGCATTGGTGTCAAAGGAAATTAATTTCCTGGCTGGCTTGTGTTTTTCTCTGAGGCAGATATTGATGAGTGTGCAGAGGGGATCATTGAGTGTCACAACCATTCACGCTGTGTTAACCTCCCAGGGTGGTACCACTGTGAGTGCAGAAGCGGTTTCCATGACAATGGAAGCTATTCTCTTTCCGGGGAGTCCTGTGTTGGTAAGCAATGATCAGCATAGTGCTTTTTTTTTTTTTTTTTTAATTTTCCTCCTCCTGCATGGTGTTACAAAGTGACTATTGAGACACTGTCCTGAGCAGTTGCTGTGTTTAAGGCTAAAATGAGAATGCGAGCAAGCGTGTCTGTGTTTGTCAGCATCCCCAGCCACGCAGCGTGGGCGCTGGGTGAGGACGCGTTACGATTTTGAGAGGTTATTACAGGAGGGAGGCAGCCGGAGATCCAAAGAGTGACTTACTGTGCTTTGCCATTTATCATCATAGGTTGCTGTAAAACCTGAAGTGAAAGTAGGCTTTCTGGGGAGCGTAATAGGCCACAAAAGGGGCAGAGCTGGTTTTCAGTTTTTAAATTTCAGCAGAGCAATATGAGAACACATTTGGTGTGTGTCTGTGTTGCTTTGATTTGTTTGTTTTGCATTGTTTGACATCTTCATCATCTTATTTTTAGCCTTATGCAAATAGCATCAAACACTTTATGCACCAGATTTGCAGAATAAGGCCCCAAGAGCATGAACGGAGAGGAATTTTTAAAGGGTGCAGAGGAGTTTATTGGTTGTTTCTATGGGAGGACAAAGGATGAGGCTCCGTGAGGAGTTAGTGCTGGTTCTTGCAGTCTGGGTGCCCTTGACTGGCTGTAAAACTTTGTGTGTCACTGCAGCAAGTAAGCAGTAATGAAATCATAGTGGAGATGGTAATCATGACTTACTTCTACCTTACAAGTTTTCCATCTTTTCACTTATTGTCAGAAGCCTTATGCAGAATTTCTATAGGATATTTTATCAGATGAGTTTAAAACTATTTAGAAAGGAACCCATTTTAACCTCTGTAGAGATACAGATCAACTTCTGATACAACTGTGTCCTTTCTTTAGAATTTCACTAACTTCATCTCTGCTCAATTTTATGAATTTTCCTTAAAAGTTTTTCAGCTGCTTCTGTGAAAGACTTTTTTTCTTTTTTTAAACACTGAAAATTTCATTTATCATGTCCATAAGTGCAAAGGGCTCTTTCTAAGATTTAAGGTGTGCAGTTAAAGTAAAAATAAAAATTTGTAATAAAAATATGTAAATTTACTTGTAACTTGTAACAAACATTCCCATCTTTTAGAAATTTTGACTAGTGGAAGTCCTTGGGGTAAGATAGCATTGTGATTTAAAAATGCAGAGGAGCAATAATTATTTTCAAAACCAATATTTTGTAGATTGTCCACCTATATTAGCTTTTTACACATTGCCCTAAGCTGACAGGGAGCTCAATAAAATCACAGGAATGAAATTTGTTCATCTGGCTGTGTAAGAAAAAAATGGCAAATTTTACAGCATTTTGTGACTTAATAAATAAAACACCACATAAAAGTCATATATTTCTTAACAGATTCTCAAATGTTAACTTCTCTGGTTTATTTAAATACTGTAAAGGAGTGACGGACACAGCAATGTTGAACATACTTGCTTTATGGGAAGTCAAAACGTGACATAACCTGCAGAAAACCTCAAGGCACTGGGGAGAAGGGACATTTGTATCAATCCTGGTGCATGGGGAACCCAGCCCTTGGCAGGCTGGTTTGGGACAAAGAAGATACAAGGCACAGGGTGGTCTCAGGAAAAGACAGACTTAGTAGACAAGTTTTGGATGGCCCATAGCTAGGCTGGGTTGCTGAGAAGGTCAGCGTTGCTTGCATTGCATTGCCATCGAAGGAAGGGCACTTGGCTACCTCAAAGCAAAAAGGAGCCTGAGATGTTCTGTATTCTGTGGAGACTGAAGGATGAGTTTTCAGGAAAACAAACTGCCCTTGTTTCGACCTGCACAGCATGCTGGAAGTTCGTAAGGTGAGGTGCTCATCTTGCCATATGCAAGTTGTAAACAGAATGTGAAATTAGCAGGGTTATTTTAACCAAATAGTTTTCTGAACCATCTGCTGAAGTCTACCAGTGAGGAAGAGAATGAACCAGTTTATTTTATTTCGTTATACCAGTTAACCAATTAAAAATTAATTGAAAGATTCTACTAACTGGTACTGACAAAGAAATTTCAAACCACGATGTTTACTTTAAAGTGCAACTAAGGATTGGATAAAATGACAGCTAGATAACACTACACCTTCTAGCTAAAACATAGTTTCTTGAACACTGGCTTTTATCACGTTGCAGAGCTTGTTTGCATGGTGGAGTATTAGAGTCAGGGCCAGTGTCATTCACTCCATTTCAGATAAAAGTGGTTTCATCTGCTTAGCAACAGCATTTTGTCCTGGCATATTTTACAGACAGTATATGGGAATCCTGGCGTATACCTGAGGTGGATTTGGGCCATTGCCCTTCAGCATGTTTTGAAACATTTCTTTTTCCTCCCTGAAGGACAAAACTTAGAGAACAATAAGTAAGCTAAGAACATAGGTACGAAAAGGTTAAACCCTCCCCTACAAAATCATCATTATAATAAATATGAAAATCCAAAGGCAGTGGGAGGGAGCGCTGGGCTCTGACAGATTGCCCAAAGCCCAGGCGGCCAGTTGCTTTTGCTGGGTGCGTTTGTGTGTCGATCGGTTAACCCCTTCTCCTCTGTTTATACATAGGTGGTCTTGAAGCCAAGTCATTGCTTGCCATGTCTCGGCAGTGCTTGCAGAAAAAAATACCTCCGTGCTTCTAAAAGCTTTATTCTCATTGACAAGGAGAAAACAGTGGAGTTTGTCACCTGGCAAGGAACAAATCTGTAAATTAACACGTGATGGGGGAGGTCGTAATATTGCACCAGAGCTTGGGTAATAGAGGCTGATGACTTGGCCAGACAGCTTCAAGCTTGGGAAAATTCTGTTATTGCTCAAAATATCAACCCAAAGCAGCTTTGAAATGGGAATATATTTCCATGGCCGTGCTTTTATAAAAGATGTCAGCTTCCTAAGGTGATGGTGAAGATAATTTGATTTCTAGCGGTAGGTTTTTTGTGAGGCACTGGCCCGTCACAATGTGTTGTTAAGAATACTGCTTGCAGACAAAAGGCAATTGCTACACTAAGTTGCTACCAAAGTTTTCTTGGCAGTTAAAACATGTGGGCTGTAGTTGCTGAGTTGGGTTTTTTTTCTTCTTTTTTTTTTTAATAGGAGCTTTGCTATGCTTTAAGGTAGACAAACAAACAGACTGTATAGAGAACTATGAGTTGTCATATGATCCATATCTCAGGATTAACTACTATCTACTGATACCATACTGAAGCAACGGGCATACATTGTTTTTTCCCTGCACTAAGCACCTGTTGCCACATACTGCTGCCTCAGAAGGTAATCATTGAATATACCCTCACCACTGAATGTTCAGTGATCACCTTTAAGATTATTAGAACCAAAAGAAGGGAAAAGCTGGCAAAGAAATGCTGTATTCTGGGAAGTTGATAATGTCCCACCAAGCTCATTCCTATCTACAGCTGAAAAATAAAAGCAAATAAAATACTTTTTAGTGTCCATCTCTCTTTAAGTGAGATGCTTCCAGTCTGCAGGGAGCTGTTCAAAGAGAACAGAGTTCTTGATTCCAATTCTTTTTTTCATGATATTTTGTGTTTTTGAGTCTCCACATTGTGGCTTGCAAGCACAGAAGGAAAAACAACCAAGGCAGCAGTCCCTGTCAGTTGTTGGTTATTTTTTTAGTTTCTTAAAGAATCAGTGCAGATTTTGTAGGGAAGCTTGACACAGATCCTCCTCCCACCAAAAAACCACAGGATTCACCATGTACTTCATCCTGAAAGGTTGCGTAGTTAGACCTGGCTGCAGGGTTAGAGTAGCTGTTGTGGGGAAATAAAAGCTGGAAAAAGGTAGGACTCAGCAGCTTGTGAGAGAAAACTCTGCATGTGTTAGTCTCCCACAAAAGTTGGGTGCAGCAGTGCTTGAGGGTCAAGTCTGAATGGGTTTAAAATCAATTCCTGAAGCTTTCATACACTGCGTACTATGCTGCAGTGTTGTCAGTTACATAGCTTAGAAAGTAAGAGAAAAAGGAGGTTTGGTGTTTATTTTGCCCCTTTATGCGTCAAACAAAAAGCTTTGAAAATCTTCCTATATGCCTGAGAATTGCTTTTCTATCTGTTGTTAGAGAAGTGGTGCATAGACAGAAAGGTTTGCGTGTGGTACAGAGTATCCAAGACCAACGCTCCAACCTGCTGTTTTATGACTTTCTTCTGCTCGTAGAATTTCTTAAAGCTGATCATATTAGAGTCTCTGTCTGTGGATTTATCCTGCAAAATAAAAATTGTCTTGCTTACTTTCCATTTAGTAAATTCTGATTCTTGTATTCTGAGAGAAAGTTGCGTTACGTGTCTTTTAGGTAATTGTGTTTAGTCATTTCTATATTTCTAGAAAGCATTAGTAAATCCTATATTCAGAATCTAATTTACTGTGCAGTGTTCTTTAATAGACTGTTATGTCTCTATAGAATAAAACCACTATCATAAAATATTTTCTAACTAAAAAATGAATCTGTTTAGTGATTTTTTTTTTTTCAGAGTCCCAATTGCTTTGATTTAGAAAGAAGGCAAATACATTAAGTGACAAGTTGCCTGTGAAAAATGGTATGTCAAAACAGTGTTTAGTTAACTTGTACATACATTGCCCAGCATACATTTTTCACATTAACATTTTACTGTAATGGTTTAATGTACCATAACAGTTAAAATTAGCACATTAGTAGGGTTCTTTCTTCTGCAACAGCTTATCATGATATTACAGTCACTGCATGACTTACTTCACACATTTATTAAGGTGCTGTGGAAAAGTCATACCATTAAAACCTGAATAGCCTTGAAAACTAAGAAATGAAGTAGCTGGGGATTGGTTTAAAATTTCAGTGAAACCAAGTTAATGAACTTGTGTTGATATGTACAGTCATGCTTGTCTTCTGCCCCATTCAAATGCATTCAAATACAGTGGCCATGGGACTTCTCGTAATATCTGAAGCAAATTACTTCTCATTACAGCCAAAAGGATGGAAAAGGAAATTGCATCTCAGGAGATTATTCTATTCCATTTTGATTCTGATTTGTTGTCTGCCGGTGTTACCAGGCTATCTTTATGTACTTTGAGAGTATATTGGGAAATGAGCACATCTTGGGTGGTTTGTTTTCTTTCTTTTCCCATCTACAAAATGTGACTAGCTGCACCGTGGCCACCATACATGTGACTGGGTACTTGTTGCCGTACATTTGTTTAAGGAAGCACAAATTGGGAGTGTTTGAAGAGTGAAGATGTTGACCAGTTTTATGATGGTCCTGTGCAGTGTTTGAGGTGGGATGTCTCGGCAGCAATCACGTTGCTGTTGGCTAGATGTTGTTAATAGAAAATAGCATAAGGCCAGCATTCCAAGGCAGTTTCTGATTATGGTCATTTCCACTATATCCTCACTTTTCCTTGACAAGGAACTGTGTGGGTGGGAGAAGTAAAGCTCAGCCTCTTTTACTTGGGTTAATTAGCAGGTTTTTCATTCATATAATGAATGAAATTGCAAAGTCCTATTCGAGGTGTGAAAACGAGATTGTTTTCACAGGTTGACAGGGTACGTGAAAGAACTAATGCCCCCAGAAGTCAAGACAAACATCTTGTTCTTGTGCTATATACAGGGAAAAGCTGTGGAATCTCCTTGCTATTTCACATATGTATTTGTCCATTGTTCTTCAAAGCTGCTTGATTTATAAATGAACATTTCTTCTTCTTCTTACTCAGCGTTGTTATAATGGGAAATAAAATTTATGTATAGTTTTGCCTTGCCTGTCATTAAATGTTCCTGTTTTGGGCCCAAATCTTCTGAGAGCGGTTGTGAAAAAGGAAACGAAACCTGCGGGGAGTCTGGGGAATTTGAGCTGAGCAAGAATTTGAATAATATAAAAATAATCTCCATGCAAGAGTCTTGTCATGCAGTTTTCATATTCGTTAGAAGATTGTTTTGGACATGTTCAGAATTTTAAACTAGGCTAATTTTTCAACACCTAAGTAGACACATTGATTCCAGTTGTTAAGAGAAATTTCACACTAAATGTTGGGTATTTTCTTCCATGTTTTGCATAGCCATCTACATGCTGATCTCATGTCGATACAAGCGAGTCAATTTGATCTCCATGAAACTGAAATACTTTCTTAAGCTAACTGGGAGCTAACAATAAGGGAGGTTTTGCCTGGGTTTTTTTCCCTCCCCAGCTCCCTAGTCTGGTTTGAGGCTGAAAGAGTGAAAAGGACAAAAACATGTTATGCTTACAACTTCTTTTCCCCAAGTTACTGGGAACATTGGCTGTTTGTTCTGATTTTCAGAAATGCAATCAGTGACAAGAAAAAACTGCCAAAGGGATGTTCTCAGAAAATTAGCTCTATTAAAAGTTCAGCGGGAAATGAGTGCAGCATCCAAGCCTTTTATATTTGATTAATGACTAAAACTTTTAAATAATAAATGCCATAAAATAATAAGAAACCATCATTTGCATAAAGAACGAAAAAATTGGGCAAACTGAGTAGCAATTAGGAATTTATGTTCATGCTATGTTACTCAGCTTTGCTTGATTGGTTTCTTTGTCAAGAATCTCCCATTTACCAGTTTGGCCGTCTCTTAATGGGAGCATCCTTTTTATGTGTGCTAAATGGAGAACAGCAGTAGCAGTATGTAAATAGGGTGTTCTCCTCTTCTGGATGTGTATAACAGATTAAGCTGGCTTTGTGCAGTGTGAACGGGTCTGTACTACTCAGTATATGAATAATGTTAGTTTCTATAATTGCTAACATCTGGCTTTCCATAAATCTGTTAAATTACATGGAAACAGAATTAGATTTCTGTGTCATAAGTAAAGCAATTACATGGAACTCTGTAGGCAATATGGCTTTATATTAATCTGTGAAATCCTTTTAGTTTTGGACTCTGAAAGCTACCCTTCTAATCGGCACTGTGATCCTGCTGCATCCTATATAGATGTTATTCAAAGAGCCCTTAATTCGGTGGGGAAGAGAATGTTGACGATGCTTGGGTGAAATCACCAAAGACAAAGTGAATACTTCATTTATACCTTTGTCTTCAACATAAAATACAAATCAAAGTCTATTGAAAAGAAAATGGGGTATTTTTAAGAATATTTTAAGGCTTATAATAGCTATTTGGGTATAACTCATTTCATCCCACTTCATCCATAGCTCTCTTTGTGGTTTTTGCCTCCTGTGATGCTCTGGCACTTGATAAACAATGAACTACAAGTTTTAATTTCTCTTAGCTCAGCACCTTTTCCACCACTGATAGTGGACCTTTCAAGTACTCAGTCAGAGCTAAGCTGTGCATTAGAGCAGTAATGTTCTTTTTTGGCAATTAAGACTGTCAGGGCAGCAAAATACACCATCTTTAGGGAAGTCTGAGTGACGAGCAATTGAGTTGTGCTATCAGGCTGTTTGGAAAATCTCTGACAAAGGACTGTCCCACAGGTCAGCCCAGGAGCGGAGCCCTTCTGCGGTGGGATTGCCTCCAGCGTCCCTCTGGGGCTATGAGCAGGAAAAGAAACAGCCATTTTCTGGTGGCCCAGGCCCCTGTCTCAGCTGGACAGGTTGATTTTGCATTTGGTCAAATCCAAGGGCACTGCCACATGTCCACTTGTTCCTGCACTGGTGTTTTATCTGGACAATCTGTCAATATATTGTTTAAGAAGAGTCCAAAGTTATTTTCTGAAAGCAATGCCCATGTGCTTTGGAATTTCGCAGCTTTCACTGAAAGAAAAAGAATCCATAGATAAGTTCATATTGCATAATTAATTTTTACCCTCCAAAAGCAATTTTAATGGGATACTGTAATTCACTTTCCTCTAGTGTATAATGTTTTTTCTTTTGTTGCTTATTTCTTTGTGTCATTTCTAACTCATACTTTTCCTCCATAGCTTTGTTCTAAGACTTTTTTCATGTACAAAGTGCTTCTGATTTATTTTCTTTCTTTTTTTCTTATTTTTGTTTTAATTCACTTATACCTTCCAGCAATAGGAAAGGATACAATTGACGCTTTTAATATGGGAAAGCTGATCATGCTAGGAACTAATGAAGTGTAGTGCCCTTCTATTTTGGTGCAGAGTCCAGAACAGAGAGTGGTCTAACTGACAGAAAGTCATTCTACTTGTCCACTAGTTTCCAGTCGCTGTGAAATCTCTACACACCTTTGTCTGAAGGTTTGAGTTCATCATTGATTTACGGTTCCACTAGGTAGGTCAGACTTGGCATTTACAATTAAGCCTGCTGGAGATAGTTTAGGAATTCTTGGTGGAATCAAAACAAACACTGAAGAATAACCTAAAAAAAATTAAATAAATTAGTGTTTAATGTCTAGCAAGTAAATATGGGAGATGTTAGAAAAAAGGCGCCCTTTTCCACCAGCAAGGCAGATGAGCAGTATTTACTTAATACAGAAATAAAATTTGCCCCATGAAAAAATATGTCCAAAGCATTATAAATCTGCTGTTTTGCAGATATCGATGAGTGTGCCTTAAAGACCCACACCTGTTGGAACGATTCAGCCTGTGTGAACCTCGCAGGAGGGTTTGATTGCCTTTGTCCGTCTGGACCATCTTGCACTGGAGACTGTCCCCATGAAGGCGGCTTCAAGCGGAACGGGCAGGTGTGGACCCTGAGGGAGGACAGATGCTCCGTTTGTTCCTGCAAGGTGAGATCTAGCTGGTCTGGGTTTCAGGAATCCTTTAATCTTCTGGGCTTGTGTCAGAAACCCAGTAAAGCGGTGCCGCTGGTGGTGGGAAAAATACTAGCCAAGGTGCTGAGGCAAAAGGTAAGCTCTGTTGTGGGCACTGGGGAAATTCATCCAGGGAGTCATCTTTTTTTCTTATTTTGCACAA
>NW_010112566.1:33822-47907 GCF_000699245.1 Pterocles gutturalis | reverse complement strand
CTGCTGAACTGCTACCCTGTCACCCCATGGGCCAGAGCCACGGGGAGCGTGCTGCGATGGGGGTCTTGAGTTACCCTTTAATAGAATGTTAAATGTGAAAAATGTGGAAACTCTGGCCAGAGCCACGGGGAGCGTGCTGCGATTGGGGGTCTTGAGTTACCCTTTAATAGAAGGTTAAATGTGAAAAATGTGGAAACTGTGAGTTCTTTCCTGAGTGCGGTAATCAAGTTAAAAGAACATTTAACTCCGCTTTCTTCATTTTCACTAGTTAAAAGAGGAGTGCTGTCACTGAAATTGGAATTTTAGAAATGGACTGATCTGAGAAGTGCTTGGTCTCTTATGGCCACTTTGACCTGATGCTTTCGTAGCCCTGGTAAAGCTGTCCTTAGATACAGCAGAATGGTATTGGCCCTTGCATAAGTGTAAGTAAAGTGAGATTTTGGCCATTGTGAAAAGCTGAACAACCATATTAATGAGAAGTGGCCTATCAATCCCTATCTCTTAATGCTGATGAGCCAGAGAAGCATTAAAGGGTTTTGGGGGGGACAAGTGGGAAGAGTTATTTTGAAGTTGCAAGAAGCTGACAGCCTCATCATTTCTGTGTTGTAATAGTATAGCAGGAGGGAAAATCAGGACTTTAGAATAGTACACTGCTGTTCTGGGCCCAAAATGGAATATGTTCTTATTAGTTGCTGTGTTTTTTTCCTTCAAGTAGCCTCAAGCTCCCTGAAACTCCTGCCTTCAGAAGCTGAAGTGTATAACTCCACTGAATATATATCAAGCTTTTATTGTAATCTTGGGGAACTGGCTGACTTATAATAGAATAAACAGTTTAATATATGTGAAGACATCTGGTCTGCCTTTGCAGAATTATAACTATTAGTATTCCCATTTTAGATTGCTTGTAATTTGTTTTATTTGCCATTTCTCATTGCACTTATTTCTTATGTTGAATGTTCTTATTAGTATATGAAAATATACAAAATGATTAACTAGTACATAGATATTTTAAACTAAGCCTGGCAGTGTTTGTTGCTGTGACTCTTCGTTGATATCTTCCTCGCTTTCCAGTTTTTCCTCTGTGAATTAACATTTGCATTTCATTTCCCTCCAGTAGCTGCCTTGTTTCAAGAGCCAAATTTTTGTCTGTAGAAAAGGGAAAACAGGGAGAGCTGCTCCTCTATCATATCCCAGGCAGGATGTAAAGTCTTCATTCACTGTTTATTGAAATATGTTATTGAAACATATTTTTATAAATTGTGATAGCTTCCAATACACCAGAGTACTCAAGCCTGCTGCAGGACTCTGTCCTTTCCATGCAGTCGCACGGAGAGCCAGCCCTGCGTGACCTTTTTGCAGACCGCTCTGTTTTCAGTGAGGAAAAGGGCAGAGTGTAACTAAATCATTCCTTATACTTCTTACTCAAACTTTGAAATGATCCTGCTCATTTTATCTAGGAGAAAAAATCAGCATTTCAGATTTTAAAAGAATACATTTTCTTTGGTTATGGTTGTTTTAGGAAAGGTCAGCTGGATATATTTTGTGCAGTGACTGAAAAACTCCCATCTTGAAAATATTTAAACTTAAATTGTGGTACAAAGGAAATTAAATACCTTACTTAACTTTGAAGTTCATTAAGTATGGTTATTTCTGGAGTAGGATACTATGGAATATGAGAAATTATATTACTTCAGTGCTCTAACATGTCATTATTGAAGCACAGGGGATTATTTCAGTGTTTTATCAGACCCTGTTACTTCAAACCATCCTTATTCATCTGAATGAATACAAAGTTTACAAAAACGTAGTGTCTCAAAGTTATAAATTAATGCAGAACCTTAAGTAATTGCATCATCTACAGGCATCTTCCTGAACTCTTGTGGATTTAATACACAATTAAATTTGAGACTGGCAGAAATTTGAAGGGTGGGGGGGGGGCTCTTGCTCTCTCCCGTGAAAAAACTAAGCCTGGCTGTACAGTTGGGCTATATCTGGGCTTTTGAGTCTGTCTTAATTAGAGTAATTAAGACAGCCCTCCATTCCCTGTGTGAAAAAAGCCTGGGGGATAAGCACAGCACTGGGAACAGGCTGATGTGCCGCGGTGAAGTGTGTTCCTGAGGGTGAGAACAGTTTGGTGATTTGGTTTCTGCAGGGTCTGATTTCTGTCCACATCAGCTTTGGGGCTCTGTGGAAACTTGAGTCACCCTTTACAGCAATTCCCTTGTGTGTCAGTTTTTCCTTTGGTAAGAACGATTTTGTGTTCATACCACTGATGCTTATGCAGCATGTAGAACTGGTTCCCCGAGGAGGGCAGGAGGGAGAGGTACTAATGAGATGCTATCTGTTGTTACCCACCAAAAGCAAATAAGTTGCTTTCTATATATTTCTCAATTTTCTATAGCTTCTCAATGCTTCTATAAAGCTGCAAAGAGGCAAGCGAGATGTTGTAGCTTAAGAAGCTTTGTGTCACTGCATGGATAAAAATGGTTTTTGAAAGGCATGGAGCTAATGAGGTTGTAGATAAAACACAGACGCTTGAAGAATAAAGAGAGTAGCAGTGTATTATGATTACCAAAAGGTCTCTGGCAAAATCATCAGGCTTTGTCAGTGTTCTGAAATACAGAGAGTAAAGCAACGTAAAAGGTTAGCTGCTCCCTAGAGGTAACAGCACGGGAGCTCAGAGACGCAGGGAACTACCAGCACTGTCACCAGCTGAAAGGGGAACTTGAAAACTAATCTTGAAAGCTTGGAAGCTGAATGGGAACTAAGCAGACAGGTTATTGTTTGCCATTATTAATGCAAACTCCATTATGGAGAGGAGAGAGATGGCCATTGTCGAGAACGTTGTGTTCCCAGACGCCTGGCACAACCCCTGTGCCTGGAGCTGGTTGTCCCGGCAGAGCTTTGGTGCTGAGCTTGATGTCTGCCCTCAGCAGGGGTGGGAGATGGGTGTGCTTTCCCACCTGCAGGAGTGGAGATTTAGGCATAACTCACCATCACAGAAGGCTTTTGGCTCTTTTCTTTCACCTCTTGCTGAAAGGGAAGGATGACTTCCTTGGTTTTTGTGGAAAGGGTTAATTCCTTGCATTGCATCTGGACCTGGCCAGACCTGTGGCTAAGGAAACGGGCCACTGCCAGTCTTCCTTTCTTTATGATTTACTCAAACTGCTGAGTAAGGAAATAAAGTTTGGTTTTCCTTCTCCCACAGCTAAAGCAGCAAACTAGCCACAAGTACTGAATCCTTAGTTATCTTAGTTTGATACAAAACTGAACAAAGACTGTAGGACAATCCAGTCCCGTGCCCTGTGGTTGGAGAAAGTGGTTCAGAGCCATGTTGACCCAGCATGTTTTCTACATTTCCAAATTCTGTGTTCTCTTCAGCTTGCCTTGTTAGGCATAAGAAATAATGTTAATCATTCTTACAGCAGAAAGTGATTTTCTAAAAATCCGTGATGAAATGCATCAGTGACACTGACTGACATGGGTATTGTCATTCCCTGATGCTGGTTTTGTACGTGTTGCATTGTGGCCAAGACTGTCTTTTCTTACAAATAAGAGCCGAACACAGATTCTTACATCAAAATACAAACAAAACAATCTCCTGTGCTACATGCCGTGGTTATGGATGTTTAATCTGCCTGTGGAAAAGACAGCCTGGGCTGCTGTCACTCTTTAGTAATCACTTTTTAAAAGGATCAAGAGGAAATAAATTCCCTTGCTTTGATAGGTATCCCTTTGTTTGGTGGCAATGAAAAACTTATTTTCCTTCTTACATCAGATACAGGTTTATAAACTCAGAACAAGGTTCTGATGAGAGTGTAGAAAAACTGCAGTGAAATGAGTGGAGTTGTTCTGGGAATCGTACAGTTGTGATCCAAAGCAGAATATAGCTTCATTCCCGTCACAGCCCTACCCTCCAGCTGGCTGCAGGGGATGCTTTGCTTGAAAAAGGACCAATCCAAGAACTAGCATTAAATGCAAAACAAGTTCATGTCAAAACTTTTCAATAGTCTTCTCACTGTTGACTGTGATTTCAGTTCCCAGTCCATGTGTGGCGTATCAGTCTGTTGGCTCACCTGCAGGAAGAGGTATAATTTCAAACACTGTAGTCCGTCCAGTTTTCATAACTACAATCAGAATCCATTTGTTCTTCTCTGATGCAAAGAGAATATGTCCTTTTCTCTTTACATGCAGAAGCAATTTTTCTGTTTATCTCAAACAGTTCTGTTTAATGGTCTTTAACAAAATGGGCCATCCAACACTGTAAGCAAATATTTAGCAAAATCATATTTTGGAGAGCCTGTGAAATATGGGCCCTCTGTAATACAGGAACAGAGGTGTAATGGATGGTGACAGGCCCGTTTAGCTGGAAGCTGATGCACTGTTGGTCCAGATGTGGAACAGGACCAGAGGTGAATTCAGAGTGAGGAATGATTAGTGACACTGTGATTTCCCTATGCTGGGCTCCTATGAAATTAAAGGGACCATCTTCATAACTTCAATTTGTTTATTCAAGTTATTTTTCTTCACAGGGATACAGTCAGTCAAAACAGTGCTAAACAAATATTGTATGTATTAGAGTGCAACTGCTTGAAGTGTTCATTGATCTAACCAATGAGATATGAAATTGCCTCACTATATTTCTTCTGAGAAACTGATTTCTTTAAAATTCAGCTATCTGGAGACAGGAGAACAGGATTCTGCGATTCAGACAGTATTGGATCCACGCACTGGTAGAAGTTGGGACAATACTGGTGTTTGAGGTATCACTCCCATCTGGCAGGATCCCGTTTTACAAAACAAACATCAAATACTTTAAGAACTTAATATTTCCTGATATGCCAAAGACGTGCCCTTTGATATATACGCCCCGTGACCTTCTCTGGGTTGCTGCCTTGCGGTTTGTGGTTGATGGCAGGGCAATGTGTCCTTGCAGGACGGGAGGATTTTCTGCCGGAGGACAGCCTGCGACTGCGAGAACCCCAGCGCTGATCTCTTCTGCTGCCCGGAGTGCGACACCCGTGTCACCAGCCAGTGCCTCGACCAAACTGGGCACAAGCTCTACCGCAGCGGGGACAACTGGACCTACAGCTGTCAGCAGTGCCGTTGCCTGGTATGGGTAAAGCATTTCGGAAGGGAATGAGAATAATAAGGATTATGATTTTTAGCAAAGCAAACCTGGAAGCAGGCTCTTGGATCTCTCTTCACCTGCTTTTCAGACTGGGAATGATGATAAAGCACTTACAGAGCACCAGAGAGCTGAAAGCTACACCATCAGTTTTCCTCTTACTGCTGAATAAGTAGGTCTAATGAACAAAATGAAAAGCTTGACAAAAGCTTGGAAAACTTGACATTATATTAGCTTTAACATTAGTCTACTTTTGAGAATTTTTATAAGGTTGTCTGGCCTTTAAATGACTTTAAAAATTTTTTCTCATGTGCAGTGGGTTTGGTTGGAGGAGTTTCAGCTTTTAATTACATCAGCTGGTGTACCTGTCTTATCAAAATGGATATAATGCATACATAATGCAATTCTTTTTTTTTTTTTTTTTTCCCCTCATTCAGCAAGTGCTGGAGAAATGGAGTGCCAGTGCCACATAGTGAATTAGCAAAAATGAACAAAAAAAAGATGAATAAAGAAAACTGAAATTACAAACATGCAAAATAAAGAACATTTATTTTCTCATTAGGCACTGAAGATAATTTCCCTACAGCTTTAAGTTCTGCACAGATATGCTAATTAGAACAGCAATGAACTTCATTAGAATTATCAGTTTTCCATTTATAGCTGTCTGTATAACATAGTCTTTATATATGATATTAATCAAGAGGTGTCTGTGCATCAGGAAACAAATTACACTCAAAGCCAAGTTACTATTGAGATAATTATCCATACTGTACAGCAGCAAGTATTGTATTTTGTGTTCTCCTAAGGTGATTTTTTTTTAATGTTTGCAAAAGAACAGCAAGAAACATTAGCAGCCAGAAGCAATGGCAAATATCAGATGTGACATGTTTTACAAGGGCTGCCGAGTTTGTGGCTGGCAGTTGTTTGCCTAATTTTATGATTGGGTTAACATAGAGAGCTAAAAGACAGGGATGCCCTAAATCAGTGATACAGGCAGCGTTCTGTGCAGTGTGTGATGTTGCCCATATCTGAAGTGCTTACAGATTAATATAATGCAAGTTACCGGAGCCCTTTGCAGGTTAAGTTTCGACTTGTGCAGCAACACTCTGCAGAAATGACCTGATGATTCTCTCTTCTCTATGTTTCTATCTACTAAACTGCTTTTTTTAACAAAAGTAAATAATAAAATAACTCAGTGAAACATAACTGGTATTGCTCTAACAATTCCTTTAGGAGTAGACAGTAAAACCAGTTTTGTCTGTTGCTAGTTAGATCAATGTTCAGTGCTTCTCAAACGTACTGACCTACATCTATCTGCAGTGTTAATTTTGTATTTAAACAGTTGCTGTGATTCCGCTGAGATGTTTATGTGACCAGGCGTAGAAAGAGGACATGAGGCTGCAAGGCAATCACTGCAAAAATTATAGTTTATAGAAAACATTGGAACCCGGTATTTAATGCTGTCTTTAAAAACCTGAAAGAACTCAAGTTCTCCTCCTACGATGATGACAGTGTTGTTGTTTAATCCAAAAGCAACCAAATGATAGTCTGCTGCATTTAGGAAACTTCAGCTGAGTATTCAAACATGCTTTTACATGCTCAACAACACCGAGAGCGGATCCATTAAGTTTATTTCAATTTTGGCAAAATAAATAGCAGGATGCAAAGTTTCATGGTAGCTAATGATTGGCAACAAGTTCAATGAGCTTTGCTTCAATGTTTACAGGAAGGAGAGGTGGATTGTTGGCCTCTTCTGTGCCCCAATCTGGACTGCGAGTACACAGCCATCTCGGAGGGAGAGTGCTGTCCCCACTGCGTCAGTGACCCCTGTCTGGCTGACAACATCACCTATGACATCAGGCAAACCTGTCTAGATGGCTATGGAATCACGAGACTTAGCGGCGCTGTGTGGACGATGGTGGGATCTCCTTGTACAACCTGCCAATGCAAGGTACGATGGGCAAGGTGGAATGGTAACGGAGATGTATGTTGCTGCAGAAAGTCAGGGTCATCTTCTGCCCTTGGAAGCTCACATTCAGATCTCGGGGAAGGAAATGAGACCCGAGGGCAGAAGCCGACGGAAAACCCACAGCTTTTGTGTTTTGCAGGATGGAAACAAAACCATTCGGTGCTTGTTGAAAATGTTGAGCGCAGATATGTAATATCCCAGTGTAACTTTCAGACATTCTGCTGGAGACCCCTTCAGGCATTCTCAGTATGAATCTAGGCTAATATCTTAATAATTGCCTAATGTGGATGTGCATGAAAATGTGTTTTACAGAGCTGGTAAGCAGAGGCAAAAACACTAATGAAGCTTTCACCAGCAAGTACATAAGTAAAAACGCATTGCAGCTCAGAGGTGGAGGCGCTCCTACAAAAGAAATGGGAAGGGATTGCCACTGTTTCTGTTCCCTGATCTCATCAAGACGTGTTTAATCCAGTGGCTGCAATGCAGAAGTGCAGTCCGCCTCCCTTGCTCCATGCAGTAATGACCCCACTGCGCTAATATCACAATTATTAAAAATGTTGGTTTGGGTTATAGAAAATGTTCTCCCACCGTGGGAAACCAAGCTGTTGCTGCAGGGCTTTAAAACATTGAAGGCAGCTTTTCTGCCATTCTTTCTGATCCATCAAGGATCTGAACTGTCTGAAACAAGCAGATAAACAGAAAGCTTCCCTGCATGGATCACATCAAAGTTCTCTCCTTTAGCTTTCTTGCATGGGAGAAAAATCCAATCATCTCTGTTGCCATTGCTGTGCTGTATTTGGTTGTGGGGACCACTGAGTCTTTCCCATCCAGGTTTCCAGTTCATGTGCAGTTCAGGCCAGTTCAGTGCAGTTTGGCAAAGTCACCCTCCTCAAAAAGCCCCCACAGTTGGGACTGATGAGGACACCTTGGGATGATGGCTTCAGCAGATTTTTGTGTGCGGTAGATGTGTCAGAGCTGCATCTGTCTCTGCGTGCCGCCAACCCCTGTGCTCTTGTTGACTCGTTGTGCAGAGGTGATTGACACCTGGTTGTTTGTCTGTGCAGAATGGGAACGTCTGCTGCTCGGTGGAGTTAGAGTGTCTCAACAATAACTGACCTAGTCAGACTGGACTGTGCCGAGGGAGGAAAACCGATGACGTTGACACCTGAAGTGAAGCCGTATGCGTTGGCGTTTTATACAACAGACACTTACCAAAGTCTCCGCATGAGGAAGATGTTTGGGAGTTGCCTTTGGGACCTATCACTCTGCTCATCCTTGCTAGCCTTGTCCGGGTGACCTACAGTACAGCGCATAGAAGTCAATGGTTGTTAAAAGTTTTCAGTGTTGTAAATTACACACTTCTCCTGTCAAGACATTTGCAAATCTGTTTAAATTATTTCATGGGTAAACTAATGCTGTATTTTTGTTTTAATTTGTGTATTGGCAACATGATAGAATTCAACTCTTCTTACTTTGGATCTAGATTTTACAAATAAGACAGCCTGTTGTGATTTTGTCCCATGATATCACATACTTAGTTCCAAGGTCCCTGTCAGATGTATTTATGAAAATATGTATGTATGTACAGTCAAATTGCATAGTACTTATATTTCACAGCCGTCCAACATTTTAAAGCTTTCAAAGGTATATTTGATTGGACAGAATGGAAGTGATCAAAATAAGTCCATCTTAAAAATTTATAAAATTAAATGCCATGAACTTAATGAAATGGCAGAAAAAGCACTTTCTTTTCCAGACATGTGGAGCAGCAGCAAGATCCCGATAGTGAGAAATGGAAATAAAACCACATTCCGCCACCAATTCAGCACATATTCAGGAAGAATCACTGTCATTACCAGTATTCTGTTTTGCAAGAGAAACTGCAAATGCTGGAAGAGGGTATAATCCCTCTGGGTTGCGCAGCAATAAAGCAGTCAGAGAGCCTTAAGATTATGTAATTTGAATTGACTAGGTTAGAATTTGCTTTTAATTGTAACATAGTTGATGAGCTCAGAATTTTTCCTTTTTTGTATTTACAGTAATAATGATGTCTGCCATTCTCAGTTACCACTGCCATAGTGACCCAGTGCAGAAGCACCTGTACCAGCGACGTGCAGGACAGGAGACCTTAACGCTTGGTAACTCATTACCCAGTTAACAGCTCAGAAACAGGTTTTCTCTTTTTGTATTTTATGGCATTAAAAAATATTTAGTTTTAAATTTACCACATACACAGTGTTGTTTAGTATCTAAGTTTAGACAGAAATACAAATTAAAACTCTTAGCCCTACGTTGAGGTTAGAGTTGAGATTCTCTTCAGCTGATGTCTGGTTTTTTTTCATGAGGCTGCAAAGTCTTTGGCATTAGAACAAGAATATATTTCTATGATAATGGCATCTACAGCTTAAATGTCACCTTTTTAACGTGCTGTTGTGTTTTGTTCTGCTCATTTGTGTAGTGTTTTTTGCTTTTTGTTTATTTAAACACACCAAGTATATGGAAAAGAGTGCAGAAATAAGTATAGTGGCTACAGTTGGAAAGTCTACATTTGTGAGTTTTTAATAATTTAATGCAGAAAATGTGAAACTGATTAATAAGAATGAAGTGTGACTATACAGTGAAAAAATTAGTCGTCTTTTAAATGAAGTACTATTATGTTTCTTACAAGGGGAAAGTGGCAAAACAATATAAAAATCATTCAGACAACTTTATTCCCATTTTTTAAACAGGATTTGTTTTATCTACCAGGTTTCAGTGGTAAAGTTAAATTTATTTTCTTAAAATGCCCTGTCATTTTCAGCTACTAATGTACTGACTATATTTCCATTGCCCGAATGATTATATAATATGGGAAACGGTTGTGTTTTATATGATACTCAAAGGATGTTTGTAAATCATGATGTCAGCTCATTTTGTATATCACACTGTAAAACCCAATGGTAATTCAGTTGGATGAGATATCCAGTGGGCTGAGATATAAAGGGGAATGATTTAAAACCTATGGGTATCTAAATAAACTCCTATGTACAGATTGCTTTCCTTTAGTTTTATTGTCAGAGTTTTAAAACACTAATCACAGTCCTTTCCAGACTTGGACTCATTATGTTGCTAAAACGAGAAAGAGGGTTTGCCTGGAGATACAGCATCAGAGTTGTAAGAAACACTTCGTTTATACTTACTGGGACAAAAATCATATATTCCAGTCTGTCCCACACACCAGTTCCTGAAGCTCCGTGGGATTAAAGACAGCAGGGTTTGAACATCATTCTTTCCCTGTTTCCCTTGTAGTAGCAAAGCCCTTTCCCAGGATGCTTTCTGTAAGCTCCAGACCTCGTTAGCATCCTATTCACCAGGAGCACAGAAGTTCACATTTTTCCACTGCACAGACCAATTTTCTTCCAGAACTCAAATGCAGATTAGTTCGGTAAAACCCTGTCAGGGCGTTTTATCCAGCATTATGTGTCATTATCTCCGGAGTGATACAGCTTGAATTGTTTACACAGAGTCAAAATATTGACACCGACCTGTTTGTTTATGTTGCATTTTAAGCAGTTGTGATGAACTTTTCCTTAGGAAGCAGTTTGATCACTAGTCACATCACATTCACCTTCAGAGTGCTCGGAAGCCACAGCCCCAGCTCAAAGAGCATGCTGAGGAGGAAAATTTCATTCACTGCGTTCCTTGTGACCAAGGTAAGAACTTTTTCTTTGTTTCTTTCTTGATGAATTTCCCTGTTCCCTATAAACCAATGGGCACTACAGTGAAAATGCTGGGGGAAAAAAAATCAAGTTTATTATAATAATTTCTGAAAAATGTCTTTGTTTGTGAGATGGACCTTCTCTGCTCAGAAGATAAGAACAGTAGTATTAACATGAGGAGGATGGCCAACATAACTTCTGTGAAAGGGAACTTGCTGCTAGTTAGGGGGCTTGGCTCTCTCACTGTAGGCAGTTGGAATTTTGTAGCTGTTTCTACTTATTTATCCTGCAAAGGAATAGTTTCTCTACATGTAACACTTCTGATGAGAAAATATAAATGAGTGAGAAACAGAAAACCAAAATTCCAGTTCTGGTAAAATGTGTTTTCCTTCTCCTTTTGGCAAAAAGCTCAGCCTTGGTACTGAACCAGAATATTGGATTGTGTCTTGTGAGGGAAGGAACTTCTCAGTTCTGCTCCCTGTGTATTTGCAAACTCACTGAAAGAAAGCAAGTGCAAGTGCTGCTTTATAGTGGCTCCAGGAGTCACGGACCACACTGAGCCATGCCAGTCACTATTAAAGGCCAAAGAAAATCCCAACTATTCCCCACAAATGCTGAATAATATCTTCTTAATTCACAGGAATATGTGTGAGATTTATTGGTGTTTCTGTGTTGCCTCAGAGACCTAAATAGCAACTGTCTTCCTGTAATAGATCCTCTCCCAAGAGCTGCCAGTGAGTTTTCAGGTCTAACTGTGTACAACATTTAATTAATAACATCTTTTCAATCAGATCGCAGTGATAAACATAATACCATGTGGCTTTTTTCTGTGGCAGACAATGTTTTACAAAACAAAAGGTAAAGTGTGAGGAGTGATAATACAAATGGTGGAGCAGATTGTAACAGAATTAAATTGTAACTCCTACGAGCAAGATGGGAATGTCTCGTATCTAATGGTACTTACGTAATCATCATTAATGAAGGGTTTTTAAAAGGGCCCCCATGGTACAGTTTGATGGAAAATTTTAAGTGAGTGTTGTGATAAGACATAATTGTTCGAGGAACACATTCTGCCATCAGAAATACGTACCTGCCAACAAGCTACTGTTCCTCTTAAGGTAGATCTTTGGTGCTCATGCAGGTTTAAACTGGTGGAAGGAAGACTCATGGTATAAATTAAAAAAAAAAAAAAAATTACAAAAATTCCAGCCTGGGGTGTCTGAATGCTTTATGTTTGGTTCTCTTTTACTGGTAGAAATCAGCAATAATTCTGTTTCTGTTCAGAGAGGTGTTGGTGAAGTGCTGGTACTGCTTGTAATCTGCAAATATTTCTTACAGGTGCTAACAGGATTATCTCTTGTTACTAGCTGCCAGTGAACCTGCATAAGTAGGTTTAGGTACACCTGAGAAGGGTGTGTATCAATGAGCTGATAAAAGGGATCAAATTCAGGTTTTCTTAAATGAAATTATCACCAGGAAGTTCACAACATATAGGCACATAATGTAAAAAAAAAAAAAAAAGGCCCCAAAACCATTGTTACTTAAATTCTTTCCTGCTACTTTAGCTGCACAATGTGAGGGATGTGCTGAATTCTGATGAATGGATTTGTGGCTGTGAGCCAAATCTTTGCTTCAGCTGTACCTCACACTAGAATTATTTTTCTTCCTAAATTTGTACGAGATTGTTTTAAGTGGTGTGATTGGAATTGAGTGGTGTTTGGAAGCAAGCCTTACCATGGTCTCGCTGAGATCGAAGTAGCTACAACAGGATCTGGAACAATTCAAGCTTCCTTCTTGTATGTGCTTCTACCCTGATGGGGAGAAACCACCTTGGGAAAAGGCACGGAGGAACCTAGCCAGTGCACCGGTGTTTGAGCGGCACTGGTGTTACAGCCAGAGGTGTTACCCTGCTGTGGGACTATTTACCCTGGGGACGGCAACAAGTGCACAAACCCTCTGAGAGTGCCTCTTGGTTGCCATTCTGTGTTCTGTAGTTTCTTTCAAATGACTGGTCCATACCTCATGTATTTACCTTGTCCATACACCATAACGTATTTAACTGTCCCAAAGGTCTTTATTACCAAATTTCTGTGTGTTATGTGTACACATGTAGAGCCACCAGGCACTTCAGCAAAGAGAGGCTCGGAGGTTCTGCACCAAACCTCTGTATCGCTCCAACACAAAGCCGAGACCAGGAGCTTGTCATGAAATGAAATCAGAGTTGAAAACTCGTGTTTTCTATTAATGCAGTTGATTGATTGCTGTTTGATTAACTCTAAATCTACTTTTTATGTCACAAGAACTGCAAATGTATTATATTTAATCCAGTGCTGCTTTATACTCATTTTGACAGGTTCCCTTTCACTTCAGTATTAAATATGCAGATTTGGTTTTCTGCCTGAACATTATGCACAATTCTCAGGCAGGTGTGTGGACTTTGCTACTGTTGTGCCTCTGGACTCAGAGTAGGCTCTGTTCAGTGTTTATGATGTTAGAATCAGAGAATCACCCAAGTATGTTCAGGTAAGCACTGACTTTAAGGGTAAAGTCTTACCTGGTAAGGAAAACCAAATATGTATTTTAAAAGTACATTTCCAGCTGTAGAGGTGATTTTTTCAGACCACAGAAATGCCAGGAGTGGTCTGCTGTTCTTAGTGTGTGGGATGGTTAAGAAGGAGCTTCCTGGGCTGGAATGAGGAGGATCTAGGACTGGGTGGAAGTGATTAAATGCATAACAAAGCAATCCTTACCTCAATGGGCTAATTAGTAACGCCAACAGGTATTACTAAATTGTCTTTTGAATTTGAATTTCACTTAAAGCAAAACAAAAAGTGACTGTTCCCTTCTTTACAGTTTATTCCTTGCTCTTCTTGATTCTTTTGCTGGTCTCTCAGGCCTTCCCATCACTACAGTCTTACAACCTGAGCAGGGATTGAGCAGGTAACATGAAAACTAAGGAAAAGAAATATTTGCTTTCGCGCCAATAGTAAAAGGAAATTTATTATTATTAACATAACTGATTTTTTTTCATTCAAATGTCACCTTTTTTAATGTTAATTATAGTTATAATTAATGTGTAGTCTGGACCTCAGTCTCAAAAAACCTGTTATTATTAAAGGAAGCCAGACCAAATCAGTTACCTAATTTGCAGGCATAGCGCCCTTTGTTTTTTTTAATGGCCTCTCACTTAAGTATTTACTTTTTCAGGGAACATTTGAAAGAATTACTCCAGACTGTCCCTGAACATGGGCTGTGCCATGTCCTTTCTGCCTGGATTTCTCAGAGCTGCT
>NW_010112566.1:0-33791 GCF_000699245.1 Pterocles gutturalis | reverse complement strand
GATCTGAAAACGCATTTGGTGAACCAAGAACACAGCTGTATCTGGAGCCAAGTTTCTAGACCCACAGAAGGGAGGGGAGGTGAGCTTGTATTTGAGAGCAGCCTCACATCAACACTTAACAAAACCTCAGGCATCACCAGGAAGCATTTAGGGACGTGCAGGATGGTGTAAATCACCAGGGTTGGCTGCAGTTCTGTATGCCAGCAAAGTTCAGAGGCATTAAGCCGAAGGTTTTCATTGTCTAAGTATTGCTCAGTGCAAAAGTTCAAAGCTATTTCTCTTCCCGAATTAAAGCATTATTGTAAGCTATATGGTATTATGGTGTGCACATAGATATCCTCTACAAGTAGTGAAAAAAGAAATTATCCCTGATGATCTTTTCACCTCTGAGCAGCCATCTCATTCGGTGTCACTTGTCAATGTTTGAGGTATTGTTCACAGAGCCAGCTTGTCTAGCGCCAGTAATACTATTTCCAGTGAAAATAAATGGAAGCCATCTATTTCAGGTGAGTTCATCCACGATAAGGGCAGCAATAAGATATGTCAGTCCCACATGTTCAGAAATTATACCCCAGCTGTGCTAACATTGAGAGTTAAGCTTTAGAAAAATGTCTGGTTTTGGAAACGTACGTTTTTCAGTGATCCAGAGGTTTTGGCGCTGAACTTGTAGTATTACTGTCAGTAAGCCTGCCCTGGGCCACAGGGGCCACCTGCCCAAGTAGCTAAAATCTCAGTAGTGAGGGCAGGCCAGGAGAACAGGCTGGTGTATGGCGTGTGCCTGTCCCTGCGTGTCCACAGCGGGGGCTGCAGAGCCCCAGGCTGAGCTGGGGTCATGAGCCCTCCGAGTGTCTGGGCAGCTTCAGAAAGGGCCACGGTCCAGTTGCTGGTCTAAAAGATTGATGCTTCTGGTACAGGCCAGGCTTCATGTGCCAAGACTGAATGTGCATCTGAGCCTTCATTGAAAATAATGGGCTAGAGGCATCCAGCTCCCTTTATGGGAGTTGGAGAGCTTTGGGGAGGCAGCTGATGCTGCAGAGGGGTCTATGTTTGGAAAGGAAACGTGGTGCTTGGGCTGACCTACTTTCTTTTCAGTGGTTTTTTCCCTCTGAATTCATGCCAAAAGGTGACCAACCCTTGTGTCTAAGTGTAAGCAGGGAAAAAAAACAAACCTTTGAGGGAAGATCCACCCCTCCAAAACCCCAGAAAACAGAGAGGAGAAACACGTTGCTGAGCAGCCAAATACAAAAGCGTATACCTTTAGCAATTTCAGTTCATAATGGGAAGGCCATAGTGTAGTAGCAGTGCCAAACTCATAGTACTAGCTTTAATGCAGAGAAACTGCTCATCTAGCTCTGTGCCAGTAGGTCACGGTGGGATCTAACTGTGCACCATGGCATATCATAAAAGCGCATGCAGAAACATTTTCAACTCAGAAAATCCATCCTATCCCAAAAGTATCTTTCAGCAAGTGTAAGCAAAGTGAAATAAATTGATCAGCAAAACATTAAATTTCAAAAGTCATCATGTGTGTGATTGGCTTTTGTGATTATTACATCTTAATTTAAAATAGCTAAATGATTAGTGATAGTAGTGTAGTAAGAAGGATTCTGGTTAAAGGAATTTTCTCTATATATGGGGTGATGTTCAGTAATCGAGGCAAAAGAAATCATGTCAAAGCTTGCAAATGGAAGGGAGAGAAACAAAAGGGAAATAAAGCACTATGTCAAAGTGAGCAGTAACTCCAGAACGAGATTTCTGCATTTTTTATGCCGTGAGAGTACTGCCTATAGCAAAAATAACTGTTTTATTAAGCTCAGGCTAGCACCAGACACAAAGAAGAGGTAACAGTTCACAAACTGGAAAGCCATTATCGAATATGTAATGGGACATCGCTGAATATTCTAGGTTACAACCATTCTTTTGGCTTTCTGCATGGGAGAAAAGTGGAGCTGAAATCAAGCTAATATTACTCAGTGTTGGAAATATGATGTCGTCGGGCAGTTTAAATTGCAAGAGGAGTGAGAGAAACCCATGGGTTGAAGAGCCGGGTAATGTGAACACGGGCAATGGTGCTTTTAGCAAAGACAAATGAATTGGTGAAGCTGGTGACACTAAATGTGGAAGTGATTTATAGGAAAGACTCCTAAACCAAGGAAACAAAACAAGTCATCCAAAGGAGTCAAAATGCTAAAAGATTATTAGATGCCTTTTTTTTTTTCTTTGTATTTAAGATGAGGGCACTCAAGGTTTGAAACTGCTCCAGCCCTCTATGCTGTGGTTTTATTTAAAAATAAATCCTGACAGCACCTGGTGGCTGGGCTGTGGGCAGTGATCACTGGCCATGGGGAGAAGGTCCAAGAGCAGGACCACGGGGCCTGGAGCTGGAGCTTCCCTGTCCTGCAGAGGATGCACTGGGGGTGGGCATGGAGTCTGGGGTTTAGCGCCTGGGGTGGGTGCGGTGAGAGCGGGGCTGGTGCCGGGGCGGAGGGACGGGAGGGCAGAGCGGACAGCCCCCAGCGTGGCATTTCCTAGCTGCCTGGCTGGAGTTGTAAAGGCAAGATTTATTGGTGAAGCAAAGGGCTGAAATAGAGCAGGATTGGGATTCCGAGTCTCCACATTGCTCATTTCTTTCTAATGAGCAGTCAACTCGCTGAGGAAACCAATGACTCTATTGGCAGCTTAAAAGTGATTGCTGAAGGCTTGAAACTTTGTAAACCTCCAAATTAAGCTCTGCTTGAAGTTCTGCCTTCCCCATCCCACATCCCTACATATTCATCCCTGGTAGAAAATTTCTGAAATATTCTATGGGATGCCTGAGACTTTGCAGTGACTATAGAGTTCTTCCCAAGTTCTCAAATGTTACGCATTTAACAAAATGGTACCTTAAAATTTGAGTGCTGAACTCCCTAGATGATTAGTGAAGAGCAGTAGATGCCCTTGAGGGTCTCTACAAGGATGCCTGAACGGAGGCACACGGGAGCTGAGCAGCCACCTCCGGACAGAGCCGTGCAGAGGGAGCTCTTTGCAGTGAGGTTGGTTCACGGTGCTCTCGGATGCATGTCTTAGGCCCGTTCCAATCAGATGATAAATGGTAGTAATAAAGTTGCCATGTAGGATCTGATAATGTAATATATCATATAATCACAAACTCTGAGTTTGAAAGGCAAACAAAATATTTTCTGATGAGGGTGAACCTTCCCAGGGAGTTACAATTCATCTTTCTGCAGAATTTTCTGCATAACCTATTTCACTTATTTAAATGGTAAGGCAATTAAAAAGCTTTTGATACAACATTGTCTTAGATTTTATAAAGGAAATTGTCTGTTAGTATGGCAGTAAAGGCTTTTGCTGCAGCAGAGCATGCTTCTCAATGATAGAAGCAGATGGCTTACAAAGTTACTGAATAAGAACTGATTATTGATTTGCTATCCTCTAACAACATCAATGTTGAGTGATAATGTACTGTACTGCTTGTTACAGAGTAAATAGCCATTTTTATATCACTTGCTTTCTTCCAAATTGGCTACTAGCAGGGAAAGTAAAATATAGTGCTGTCTAATATCATGAAGCAGTAAACAAATTGTGCGGGGGGAACATCAATGAGGCACTGCAGAACACTTGCTGATATTTATAACTTGTGCCTCTGTCAAAAAACTCCAAATCAAAAGTTCATAGTTCTCCTAATACCAGACAACATCAGAGCCCTGTTGTTTTACCATTTAGTTTCGATACATACAGCTTGTTTAGCAAAATACTGTGTTCTATTTTAGCAGAACTCAAGAGGTCACAGGATTTTGAGCAGCCACTGAGCATACGGTGAAGTATTAGGTTCAGTATTGTTTCCCTGCCTAATTTATTCACTTGGCTTGAAGAAGATTCTAGAAGGTTAAAAATGCAGCTAGAAGCAGAAGTGATCTTATAATTCCAAGTGACTGTGTAACATGTTTAAATAAACATGCAGTAAATATGTTGCCTCTTGTATTCTGGTAGCTTTTAATAGCATCTTACTTTGGGCTGGGGGAAGGCAGACCATTATCTCTCAACAAGGTTGTTTTCGTTCACGCTGTTCTAAGAAACGACTTCCTGCAAGTCAGTGCCATACCCTGCCATGAGTGATGCACCCAAACTCCAGTGGACATGGGAACCCTAATAGGTATTTCCCTGTCGATTTAATTCAGGTTTTGATCGTTGCCTCTCTTGCAGGTTAGACTCTGAAACTTGCTGGATGCTGATCCAACCTGTGGGTTGCCTTGTTGTACGGTGTTATCCCAGCGCACGTTCCTGGGAGCAGCGGGGTCTGGAAGGTGTGGTGGTGGTTTGGTGGCCAGAGCACTGGGGCTGTCGGTACGTCTGCCCAGCTTTCCCCTCTGCCCCAGCCTGCGAAGCCCCCACCAGGCACCCCCAGCTGCGGCTCCTGTGTCCAAGGGACAAATGGTGTGTTCTGCCTGGTGCTGGCATTGAAAGGGTTAGTGTGGCACTGAGTAAATAGTGGGGAGAAGAAGAAAAAAAATGTTTTTGGAAAAGAAGAAGGGATCTGTCTTATTATGATGCTAATCTAGGATGAGGACCAGGGTCTTTTGATCTTGCTGTATGATTTCTTCTCTAGTTTTTAAAATCTGGTGGGTTTATTTACAGCTAGCTGAGGAAGGCACGGTAACCTATCCTCTACTCACGGGCCCAAGTGAACACATACAAGTTATTAGGACATAATATACTTACTGATTAGGCAATAACTTGGCAAGGCAAATAAAAGATTTTGTGACAAATTTAAGTAGCAGTGGATTAAAGTTCAGGAGGACTGGGGATTAAGAAAAGGGACTTCATCTGGTCGAGGTAGATAGTGGCCATTAAACTGTCCTCTGGGAGATTTGCTGAGCCTTGAATAATAGCAGCCTGTTTGTGTGTGTATGAATTGCCGTGTCTTGTTTTTCTTAATCAAATGCAGTCTCAAGCAATTCCTAAATTGTCCCTTCTTCCTTCCCTGCATCGCTCCCCGGCCCCTCCTCCCCCCGCCACTGCCTTCCTTTATTCCGTTTATGGGCTTATAAGTGGGAAATAGAACTTAATTGACTGCTTATGCTATATTTAAAATGGTGCCATACGTAAATCCAATTATGCAGGGGAAGATAATGAATGCCACCTCATCAGTAAGGTGCATTGCCATCAGCAACGTCCATCCTATTTTCCTTTCTTTGCATTTCCTACAGTGACTGCAGTATAGGCAGGGGAGAGGAAAACGATTCCATAATAAATACTGTACAAAAGGTTTGTGCATAAACCCATCTCTCCCTGTTGCTGTAAATTTGGAGTGCTCAAGTTTATAGAAGATCTGGTTGTGCTAATTAGAATGCTGCAGCAAAACCTTCTCTACTACTGGTACCACACTGATAAATCCCAATGCAATTTGTAAAAAAAAGTGTTGATTCACTGCTTAAGTGCATCTTTTTTAAGCCATGCAGTTTTTTTGAAAGTGCATTGGGATTTCTTTTGAAGCACATCTTGACTTTTTATAAATATATCAAAAGTGCTCTAAACTACATCATAGCTAATTTTGCTCTCCCACAAATCCATCATTTTTTCTTGTCTTTTAACTAACTCACCTTTTTCCGGAATGGAGAGAAAATGGTTCAAATCTCTCTGGTATGTTTTTCTTTCCATTTTCTTGGCTGTCAATGTTTAGGGAAAAAAAACTACCCAGAAAAAAAAAATCTCCCAATATATCAGCTGTAAAGGAAAGAAGGACAGAAATGTGTTCCCTCATGAGACCAGGACTAACTGGAGTATAATAAACCTAAAGACACCAGGTAAAATGATGAAACGGGAGCAGCTTCCAGTGCAGCAGGGCAATTTAGGAAACCAGCTCCGTGTGACTGGCTGATTCCTGTGATGGAGGAGTACAGGACGGAAAACCAGCTCTGATAAACTTCGTGAGCTAACCTGGGGTTTCTTTGCATATCAGACTCTTGCATTTCTGCTGTCGCCTGTGGGCTCCTCAGTGCTGTTTAAAGAGGAAGAGAAATACCTGCAATTCCAGCTCAGATGCTGGGACCCTTAACAGCATTCAGTTAATGCTTGGCAAGTGTGATATGATTTGTAAAAATCATCCTGTTGCTTAATCCTCTTCAGTGCCAAGGGTTATTAGGGAGGGATTGCAAACAAGATGAGTAATTGGAACATTTATATTTTATAGACTGAATGGGAGAATCTTCAAGTGGCTTAAAAATTCTTGAAGGTTTGTTTTGGTTTTTTTTGGTTTTGGTTGGTTTTTTTTTTTTCCTAACCTGTGGTAAATTTTGGATTATCAAAACAAGTATCTTAAAAAAATTAAGATGACCTCTAGCTGAGTAATCCTTTCATTTAAACCTTGAGAAAAATCACTGTGAAATCACAGCACAAGCTGACTGCCACCTGTTGCCACGGCACTGAGCTGGATGCCCAGAATTGTGCTGGGGTTTAAGAGATAATCTAAATTCCTTTCCCTGTATGCACACCTGAGACATATCTCCAAGGCACATATGTGAGATTTCCCACTTTTTGCCCTCTGAAAGCTTTGTAATCTGTTACATAGTTCAAAAGAGGAGGAGAAAAAACTTTATTTCATGGAAAGGAATGAGGCAATGAGTTAAGAGCTGTCGTTTTGGGCTTGCCATCCTCGCTCCTGCTGCCCAGGCTGAATAGCTGCAAGTTTCCGAGCAGTTGCAAGCAGCGTTTGCAGCCGATGGGTATTTCAGGAATGAGCTGCTTCTCCTTTGTGTTTTTTCGGATGTAATCTCTGGCAGCCCAGTTCCGATGAATGGGAGCATGCATGTGAGAGGGGAAGGGAACATGTCAGCAAGATTGCTTGGAGGAAGCTGGGTGCCCACGTTAATTTGTACTAACGGGCTGGGGAGCAGCGCTGCCTGCAGCTATGGAGCTTGTGATCCGCAGCGTGAAAGCCGCTTTATCAGGTGCTGAGCCGCATGGTGTCTGGCACTGTTCCAGTGTCGTCTCGCTGATGAGAGAGTGATTTCCACACAGGAAGCAGACAGCAACTTTACTGGAAGATATTTTATGACACAGAGCTTTAAAAGTTATTCCATTACCCTGTAGTTGTACAATTATGAGATTCAGTAACATGCAGCATGCTGCAGTTGTGATGACAGTAATACAATCTCTCTTCAACTTATAGATAAGATGTGGCAGGAACTGAGATCTCCGGGTCTCAGACATGTTTCTGAAATATCCCCGGATTGCTAACGTTGCTTGATGTAGAAGGAAGTCAGAGTAAAGCCTGGGATACCTGGACTAATTACCTGGAAACGGCAGCCTGAGGCTGGCTAAAGCCCGATCCGATTAGCGTTCAGTGTCAGTGCCGGCAAATGGGGAAGAACAGGAACTAACGGAGCAAGAGAAAGATGAAAAGGTAGTGCTGCCTACCCAGCCTTCCAGCCCTCCTCCCTAATGCCCCCCCTCTGCAGCGCTCACAGCCCGGCTCAGCAAGGAGACGCGTTGCTCCGGTGCTGGGTGGTATCACGTGTGGGTTGGGGAGCCCGAATGCAGGGCACGTGGATGCCTGTCGTGTCAGAGCCATATCCAGCTGGCTCCAAAGCCCAGCCCCTCCTTCGGGATGGTAAGGAGAGCACGAGGGATGGTGGGATGCCTCCCAGGCTGGCATCACGGATGGGAGCAGCTGGCCAGCAAGGTCCCAAGGCGCTGGGTTAAAGACGGTGTAAGGAGTTGAAGAAGCCAAGTGGTAAATGCGTGGCCAGCTGAAATCAGTGGGGCTTCCCCGCTTGCTGCAGTGGTCCCAGTCTTTCTGAAGGAGGGTTTGGCAAGGAACACAAGTACTTTCCGTCCTAAATGTGAAGGTAAAAAAATGCAGCATCTTTTTGAACTATAAAATAATTTTTCACCATTTAAAAAAATCTAATAACTGCAGCGTTGACTTGCTGGTAGCAACCAGAGGCCCGTGGTTTGTGCAGAATGATTATTTATTTATTTTAAAAACAAAATCAAGGCTGCCTGTGATTTGGATCTAATTTCACATTTATTTTTCATAGTTTGTTTGCTTAGTAGCTGTGCAGTAAGACAGTGATTAGGTAAATCAGTTATACATGAATTCAAAGACTTGTTCTTCGTTTTAGATGTTCAGACTTAATTGGATTTAAATCAGATTAAAAAGTGATTTCTGAGGGAAAAATACCCCCAAGCATGAAAAGATGGTTACTTTTTTAACTTAACATGTAAATGGCAGTAGAGATTTCTATCTTTATAACATTTATTCCCTGTTACAACTTACAAATTTATTTAACATTTAAAGAAAATACTTCTATATCAAAAAGTTATCAGGGCAGAGTAGGAGGAAGCCACTAACTGGTCTTCCTCAGAATAACCTGTTTTCTAGTCCAGAGTATTTTAAAATTCCATTATGATCTGAAGAAATTGTGAAAGGAGGTCATTCTGTGAGTTTATTAAACATACTAATTGCTGTGAAAATCATATAACGCAAACTGTATTAAAAGCATGGAAGAGACTCTGTTTCTCTCCCAAGAGATGTCCTGGTAGATCCAGATAGTTTCTCCCTTGGGGTTTAAGGGACCATCAGAGATTTATTTTCAGGCGTGGGCCACATATGTAAATGTGAATTACTGAATAATGAAAAGCGGGGTTGGAAGAGTGTGGATGAAGATAGTTTTTAGTGCTATGGGAGCAGTTTGGGAGCTCAGAAACAACGTCCATGAACCCAGCAGAGGAAGATCCTTGCAGGAGGACGGATCAGAGCAGGATGAAGGAGCAGAGCACGACTCAGTCCTGCCTGTCAAGCACAGATGAGGCTGTGGGGCAATAGCATTTTGCTGCCTGGCCTTCTGCCTAGTTTAGTAAATTTGAGCATTTTTAGATGGGCATCGGGACTAACAGGCCAGCTGCAGGATCAGCTGTTTGTGGCTTTCCAGGGTCCTCGTGATGCAGGAGATTGAGGACTTTATGCAAAAAATCAGGTACTTAACCATATGGGAGGCAGAATGAATGTATAGATTCTGGAGGACAGAGCAGAGATTTGTATTCCAATAATTCCCCATCTGGAATGATACAAGGCTGGGGAATTTAAGCCATCTCCCCCAAAAGATGCGTTCTCTAGGTGGCTTGACAGAGGATACTACTACAAAGATAAGAAAAGGCAGAAGGAATAGCAACTGCTGACTCCAAATGCCTAGGCTCATCTTTCCCATCAATTATTTAGACAAGAAAGATTTACATTAAAATTAATCATTAAATTTTGAATTACTTCTTCACATCATTAATGAAATAGCTGCTCCAAATACAAACAGATAAAGAGAATAGGATAAGAAATCATCCTTACTACACAGAAGGAGAAGTAATATTTTAATGAAACTATAAAGCTCATTACTGCTTTACGATGGAGGGTTACTGTCAGTGACCTAGAATAGAGAGCGTTGTATGCTGAACATGTAACCTCTTATTTAATCTATCATATTTGATGTTGGCATATTAAAAATTGCGGGCTATATTCTGCTCTATTCTATAAACTATTTTTGGTACCTAAATAACTTTCATACAGTCAGGGTCTTGTCTTTCAAGTGTGTGCATCCAGAAGTATCATGGCAGACACTAAATTTCAATATTTTAACTTTTTTAATTGTTTAAACCAATTTAGTCAAGTAGGTTTCTTGACGAAAGAGACTGAGTCTGAGACTAAGACTACAAAAACCAGTTTAATTGGTAATTTTCAGATTATTGTCAATTCTGATTGTATTGTTAACCTAGAAATGCTTGGGGAAGAGCTTGGTATGCTTCTTGATGTCCCAGCTGAAACACAGTAACCTAAAACTTTAACTTCTTTCACCCCTATGCCCAAGCAAATTTCTGATGCTCTTGTCCAGAAAAAAAATGTGGAAAGCATGGAGAATAAACAACCTGTATGCATAAAAATCTGCAAGGAAATAAAGTTCTCTCATTATTTATTTAAGTAAAATCATGTTGGTGTTATAGTTAGGATTTCTGAATGCTTGGTGTTGAGAAAACTGCAGACTAAGTCAGATACAGCCTTGACCTAGAAAGCACTGAGAGCCTGCAGTGTGTTAGCTAAGTACAAATGCTTTTCTAAATTCAATTACTTTTAACTTGCTGGTGGATCTTTGCAAAGCCTCGTGTGTGATAGAATCACCTCCAAAGGCACACTGTGTCCTACATCTGGGAACGTAAAGCACTGAAGAAATGGTAAGCAATCTATGACAAAGTAACTTACATAATATGTAAAGTTATGCGCTGCTCCCTGACCTGCTCCAACTCATTTGTTCAATGCTGCTCTCATTTCGATATAGTTTTGTCCTGCCATTTCCCTTCTGTATTTCACAAAATTGGTACCTGTAGTGAATTAGAGGGAAGATGAGCATAAAGTCAATTCTACTTGCTGTAATTCCCCAGATTTTAAAAGGGAAAGACATTTATTTAATTTGCTTGCAACCTATGAGCTCATGAGGTTCATTAATTTCTTGAGAAGTAAATAAGTTCCGGTGTTTTGTTCTCAGATTTATCACTTTTTGTCTATTTCCATTTTAGCTACTAATTCAACCTGTTTGTCTATTGCTTGAGTGAACTCTGTGAGAGACCACATCTGGGCTTTTTCAGCTTGGGGCACAACTGTGGAGAAAACAGAGGTATTTTTTGCTTTGTTGCTCTTGTAATTGGCACTGCGTTGGTTCAGGAGCACAGGCAGCATGCGGGTGTGGGTTGTGCTTGGGGGAACCTCGCCGATCATTGCACCAGCACAGGCCAATGGACGTCTTCTACTGATACCAGCATGGGCTCCTTGGGCATGGATGTTACTGGTCTTGCAGTACTTACATCTCCCACTGTATGGCATGAGGAGTGCTCATGGGCATGCCGGCCAGCCAGGTGTCATAGCCATGGAGAAAAAAAGTGTTAGCCCACTTGTCTGCTGTCTTCCAGCAGAAGGGAAAGACAATTAGTTGAGGAAGTTTCATTAATAAGAACAGAAGTTCTCTTAAGGCCACTTTATTGGCGGCGTTTGGTGGAGTGGGATGTGGAAATGTTAGATTTAGAAGATAATCAGCCTGCATTTTTATCTCTATTTAAAATAGTAGAATGGAAAATTATCTTATCTTGATGAACTGCTATTTTTCACTTAGTAAATTGTTTTATCACACAAAGCAGATGCCACACAGAGTTGTGGTTGGGAGGCATGTCGTTATTTATCTCGGTCAAAATGTCTCAGATAAAAAGCTATCAGTGGGAGATAATAATAATAATAATAAATACATATGGCATTTGGCTAGATTATACTAAATAGAACACATTTCTGAAATAATAATTGTAACTAATTAGAAATCTCCAGTTATGCTTTGAGTTGTAAGAAAGTGAAATCAAATTTAATTATGCAAGGTCCCAGTTGTGCCAAAGGTGTTATAAAGAATATCTTTATGGAGACATTCAGTATGAGAAACTGACTGGTGCTACTATTAGCATGCTCAGTTGCACATTTTCTCTATATTTGTTTAAAGTTTGATGATGGTATTTGTAGGGCTAATTACCAAGAATCTGCACAGCACTCATTGGGATAGTCACCCAAAAGGCATCCATTTGTGCAAAGGTAAGTTGTTGGTAACTCCAAAGTAGCTTTGACTAAATTCTTTGTACTAAGTGTATGTACAAACAGGTGCTTAAAAGTGGAAATATCTGTGATCATGCCCACAGTCCCCTTGGAAGCATGAACAGTGAGCGTTGTTCCTTTGTTCCTGCAAGCTAGCAGAGGACTGCCGGCCAGCATCAGGATTTGCTGCGGGGAGTTCAGCACTGTGCTGGGAGATGCTCTGCGGGGGGTTATCTCGGGTGATAGGAATGGTCCTGAGGCTGGGAGCAGAGAAACATGTTCAGGAAAGAAGGCAAACAGTCAGTAGCCGTGTGTTCCCCGACAGCCAGTCATCTAGGAGTGCTGGGCAGGAAAGCTAACTGCTCATAGTAACCCCAGATAAAAATCTTAATATGCAGTGAGAATATCATGCAGCTCATGACTGAGGAAAAGGGTTTGGGCTGGGCAACCCAGAGCATGAACCGAGGGCTTTTCCAGCAGCACTGGCTCTATCCTGATCTGGGAAGTCATGGTCTCCCGTGGTGAAAAGAGAGTTTAGGTACCAGTGTAGTCACGGAGGAGCAGTGATTGTGGGAAACACGCTGGGATATTAGAGGGATGCGGGAAGAGGATTTGATGGAAAAAAAACCCTGTTATTTTTGTAATTGACACAGAAGTCAGGTATGGTTTCTGCATTGGGCTGTGCTGCCCGAACCATTTTCCCATCCTTTCTGGCAGCTCTGTTCCCCACCGCAGCCTCTCTGGAGGTGATGTTCACAGCAGGGATAAATGAAGCTTTCAAATACATGCAAGTCTTCCCACTGATTTCACCGGGCCCTGCGAGGGAAAGTCTTTGCTTCTCAGTTGTAAGAGCTTTTCTTTCCAAGAGCACTAGGTGCTTCTCAGCCCCAAAGGTGACTTTCTTGCCAGTAACGATTCTTGCAGGTCACAGCCAGGCAGTTTTGTCTTTAAACCCTCCTGGCCTGACACACCGGGACCCTCTCTCTTCTTCCCCACTTACCTCGAAGATAATCACAAGGCAACCACGTCTCTCACTGCCGCTCCTCTCCCCTGCTTCGCCACATCACATTACAGCGTTAGTCCCGGAGCTGGCTGCGGGCTGAGCCTGGATTAGCGGCAGGAGGGGGCTGGCAGGCACAGCAGGCAGCACCGCGTGCGGTGCCCGGGGATGATTTTATCCCACTCATCTGACACATGGTGCTTGGCTCTTCGGCAGTGTTGTGGGTACAGAGCCAGCGCTGGAAGCCTCGGTTTTCAGCACCTCTGATCTCCAAGAATGGCAAAACCTCAAACATAAAAAGAGAAGGGAGCTGTGCTGTGGGTCTCAGCCTCGAGTGGCTCATTCCTGGGCTTTGCTCTCAAGTGGCTGGGATGGGGGGAGGCAGCTGGGGACAGGCAGCAAAGCAGAGCACAAGTGTTTCTCTCTGGAGGCAGTGATGGAAAAGGAGGGGTTGTTCCTGCTCCTGAGAGTAACTGATGGGAACCTGGGGTGGGATTCACTTCTCACCAACTTGGAAACCTGCACGATACGTACATCTGCAGCTGAACTGGGCACGCTAGGCTTTCCTTTTTAATTAATAGAGGTGATCAGGTATTTTTAGGCATGACTCACCTGCCCTATTTTAGCTGTCTGTTTTAGTGCATGATGAATGGTATGATGTCCATTAACTTTAAAGACAGTCTAATCCAAGTCGCTCAGATGTGGACCTCTCAATTTGTTTGGATCAGTTCTACCCCCGTCTGGCAAGGTCTTTAAAGCACCAGGAATCTTCTAAGGCTAAAGCCGAGGCAAACAGTGAGAGAGGGGCAGTGCAGAAAGCTGTCTTCTGCTTTGCTGTTCCCAGATGGCAGCATCCCTTCAGGTGTGACTTTGGCAGCTGAACGCTTGGGTTGGCCGTGGTCATTTTGTATTGTCAGAAGTATTGTTGGTCCTAGTCTAAGAGCAGTGCAAGTTTCCATCTGTACAACCTCCATCCAGTTGGAAAAAGAAAAGCATGTTTACTTGCCTTCCCACTCAAACTTCTGCTTTTCTGTTGACAAATCCCTCCTTTTGTCTTACTGTATCCCTACCCTTCTTTTCCTCATGACTCTCTGTCTCGACCCCTCCTGATGCAGTCAAAGCTGCCAGTTCTCTGTAGCTCCTCCGAGGCTGCTGATCTTCCTCACCTTTTGCTGAAACGACACACAGAGGCTCTCTGGTATAGAGGCAAGAATATCAGCTACACCTCAGCACTGCAGCCACCACGAGACCTGCAACAACATGCCCCCACATGTGTCCTATGCCCCCTTCTGCCTCCTGCACCATGTGCAGAGCTTGCCATGGGCTGGAAGAGGCAGCAGAACAGAGGGCCAGGTCGTGCTGAGCTTTTTCTGAGTTGATGAAAACAGCAGTAATTCCCCAGCCGTGGTCCATGTGCAGGGACCAGCCCGAGACGAGGCACAGGCAGCAAAGCATATCCACAGGAATGAAGCACAAAGGTGATGAAAGATTGATGTGTCTTGTGCACCATCATCTACTCATGGCATGTGCTCTCTACCTGTTGATACAGATAAGAGCATCCTCTGTCATTTTTCTGAAGCTGACATGGGACCCTGAAGTTTCCCATGTGGGCAGAATTCGTACATAGCACGTCTCAGAGCCTCTGGCTGCATGGAGAACTGCACAAGCTCCTTGATGATACCGTAGGCTATGAACTGGGGGTGGCTGCTGGCTGCCCATCCCTGCCATGCAAACCACCCAAATGATCAGCTGGCCCAACAGTGCGGGCTCTCCTGCGGGTGGTTTCCATTAGGACCGCGTCAAGACGAGCTGGCCCTAGAGCTGGGTTATGTGGAGGCTGAGGAATGAGGCATTCTTGATAAATTCAGGTGGCTAATGGAACGAGGATTGAACTTCTCATTTCCAAACCTTACTTGTAGCCTGAATGCTGGTGCATCTCTTCCTTCCCTTGCTCTATAATCTGAAGGATTTAGATTCAAATTGTTTCACCCCTTCTCACACCATATAGTTGTCAGTGGCCAAAATCTCTGTTTGATATATTTTTTTTAATGTCATTCCTGGCCTGTGTGCCCATACCAGCTGTCTAATGATGGTATAATCATGAGCTCTGAGAGCTGTCATCCCTAAACTCAGTCTTATTGAATCCAATCCCCGCTCTAGACTGGAATGTCTGTGTACTCCCACACAGGATGGGTTTCCACTTGCTCTTTTCCGACCTAACCCAGTGAATCCCAGCTGGACTGAGCACACCGAATCACGCTTTGTTCTGCTCACCATTTGCATTCTGTTTTCAGGCCGTCATCCCAAGAGAGCTGAAGAACTTGTACAGGCTTTTAGGGTTGGGATCAGCGTTTTTTTTTATGAATTGCAGAGTCTTTGGATAAAGGGTGAACATTGATCTGCACGGGAAGGATTTCTTCTCTACAGAAGTACGGGTGTCTGAGCATGTGTAGGATGCAGAGAATCCACCTTGTGCAACTGATACTTCATAAACCCGAGTATGTGTCCAGCTGTTGTGTCAGAGCACAGCAATGATGCAACTCCCACAGGCTCTGCCTCTCTTCCACCAGGATCCTTCCACAACAGGTGACCACCTGAGCTTCTGCAACCTTCCTGTTCCAGTGCAAGAGGGTCCTGTGGGATGTCTGATAATATGGAGCACTGATGTGTTGGTGTCCCAGGACCCTCATTCCCAGTAATCTTCCCCAGCATAAGGAGAGAAGAGCTCACACACAGCAGGTCCTAGCTGTATCAGTTACTGCACAGCTGAAATGTGTCCAGACACTAGAAGACTTTCTGTAAGATAGCATAAAATACAAAAAAATACATAAAATACAAGTCATCTGGCACACTTAGGGAGCTGTGTCCTACAATTCTTTCCCCTTCTGCTTCTCTTGTTGCTAATGAAACAGCTGCTCTTTGCTTTCAGGCTTTAACCTATTTTTAGAATCCTTTTATGCTCTTGGCCCTTTGAAATGCATGAATTGCTGTGGAAGAAAGCCAGTGTCGTTGCTGTGAGGCAAGAGGAAGGCCTATAGGTGAAGTCATGTCTGGTGCTGAGAAACTGTCTCACCTATTCATCTCCTCCCTCCCTTTATTTCTATAAAGCAGCTCTGTTCCCTTGGGCACGTGGTTGCGTACCCTTTCGGCTTTTATTTAAGCACTGCAATGATATCAGCCGCAGTCCTTCATTAGCACAGTCCCAGCGGATGGCTCCCTCCTTCAGGGGGGCTGTTTTCTTCACGTCTGGGGTCTGCAGGGCTGGTGCACTCTCAGTACGTGGTCCTGTTCCCACTACACGAAATGTGCTGGCCCACAGTGGAAGGGGACATGGAGGAGCTTGGGCCTCAAGGAGAGGAGCTGGAGAGCAGTGCAGAAAGGAGGTGGGCATTAGGGGAAGATGTGAATGAAACTGGGAGCAGGCGGAAGGCAGGATGGATTTGTTGGGTAAGCAGTAAGACCCCATATCTGTGAGCTGCTGGGTTATAACTGGGATGTCAGGCTTTGCCTTGGTGCAGTGGGGTTTCACATAAAGCGACGTGGACGGGCAAGTAGAGTATCATCATCTCGATAGTCGAGTTATCCCAAGGACTGTGGATGCCAATAGGTACCGAATCCAGAGTCACTGAATCGGTGTGTTCTGTGATCTGACCAGGATGGCCATAGATGTTTGCCTTGCTGGGGTTTTAAATGGGATATAAATAATTGCATTACTTTATTAGTTATTTACCACCTACAATTAATTAGTGCAGCACTAAACTAACTTAAGCAGTGGTTCCTCATGGGGATTTCCAGTTTATAGGCTGAAAGCCCAGCTGTGTCTCAGCTGACTCTAATGAAGACACTGTGGCTAATTGAAGGGGGAAGAATCATACCTCGTGTCTTGGTTGCAGTACTGAGCTGACTCAGTATTGACAACATCTTTGAAAACCCAAGCCAGGCTCGGCAGGCACATTTTGATTGATTAAAAAAAAAAATAATAATAATAAAAATTTGCTCCCTGACTTCTGAGTTACCAGCTCATGAAAAAAGTTTCTGAACTAATCGAATAATTTTATCCTTCTGGACAGACCTTCATTCCTGTTGCTGCAGCCATTACTGCCCTGAGGCAGGAAGAGAGGACGTGTGTTCGCTCTGTGCATCCCTGCACTGACACACAGGTTCACGGGAATGAGTCATCTCCAACGTATCTGCTAAATCCTGGGTAAAGACAAGGAGGTCTCAACACAGCAGGGTTTGGTTTCTATTGTTGAAAAGTGTTTTGAATACTGTGCTACAGAGAAGATGGGGCAGCAGAACGTGTGCATCTGAGCTGTAGTGGCAGCTGCTACTGCAGGTTCATGCCAGCTCCATTCCCTACGGTGATGTTTGTACTCAGAGGAAATTCTCAACAGTCTGTACCACTCTTGATTTTCTGTTGGCTTTTCATAGGTTCCTCCACTGATGAAAGTGCATTTTAAGTTAACTTTCAGGGCCTGTGGATGCAGTATTACACAGGTTGCAAATATGTGCCATGATTTCCTGTTCAGAATAAAAAAAAACGGTGACACTCCTACGAGTATTTGTGTTCTTGTTTGCACAGTAGGTGATGAAGTCTAGAAGGCCGTGGTTTGTGACACAGAGCAGGGTTGGGGAATGAGGTGGCGGGGAAAAACCATTCTTCCTAAGATTGTGAGTACTAATTCCTACTGCTTTTCCTGCACTCACACTCAATACTTGAAGAAAATGTCAGGCCGTTGCTTGCCCACCCCCCCAACGCAGTGGAAGGTAACAGGCCCAGCGTTAGAGCAGGGGTGTGGACATGGGGGAAGGCTAAACAAAGGTGGTTGGTGGGAGCAGCTGTGGATGGGGAACGTGCTCTGATGTATGAAATAAATAACAACTTAGTAAAATAAATTTGTGATGTTATACTAATGCAGTTGACACTGTCCCCGGCACTAAATGTGTTTTATGTCCTTGCAAAAAACACAGCAGAGACTCTTGGTTTTATAAATTAAGCAAGGGTGTAGGGCCAGGTGGGTCCAAAGCTGACATGGACAGGTGATGAGGTCACTTCTAGTAACCCCATATGCTAATTGACAACCTCTAGTAACCCCACATGCCAATTGGCGACTTTGGATGACCCCGGCGCTGAAATTTTCGGGTGAAGTTGACCTCTAGTAACCCCATATGCTAATTGACAACCTCTAGTAACCCCACATGCCAATTGGCGACTTTGGATGACCCCGGCGCTGAAATTTTCGGGTGAAGTTGACCTCTAGTAACCCCATATGCTAATTGACAACCTCTAGTAACCCCACATGCCAATTGGCGACTTTGGATGACCCCGGCGCTGAAATTTTCGGGTGAAGTTGACCTCTAGTAACCCCATATGCTAATTGACAACCTCTAGTAACCCCACATGCCAATTGGCGACTTTGGATGACCCCGGCGCTGAAATTTTCGGGTGAAGTTGACCTCTAGTAACCCCATATGCTAATTGACAACCTCTAGTAACCCCACATGCCAATTGGCGACTTTGGATGACCCCGGCGCTGAAATTTTCGGGTGAAGTTGACCTCTAGTAACCCCATATGCTAATTGACAACCTCTAGTAACCCCACATGCTAATTGGCAACCTCGGATGACTGCACACATAAATGATGCACAAATCAATGGCAAAACACATGCTGACCCTGATGCAAGCAGTACACGGCCATTTTATTAACCACCATCAGCTTCTGTTTTCAGTTTTGGACCCCAGTCTGTTTAACAGTCCTCCTCCTTCTGTCAGAAATATATATTCTGGTGCAACTCCAACAAAACCAGTAGTCAGAGTAGGTCATCTGATGGTGTCCATGAACTCTGTGAGTCTGCCAGACGCTTCTTCAGAATGCAATATCCAGGAAAGCAAAGTGTCAGGTCCTCAGGTGAATTCTGGGCAAGCTAAGTAATACCAGTGGTATTGGTTTGATTGAAAATGTTGTTTGGGCCTTTATTTAATAGTGTGGTTACAGAGCAGACTGCTCTTCATTACCATTTCATTACCATTTTAAATAGACATTACCACTGTAGTTAATAACTTTCACGGTATTTTTACCCTCTAGCAATATTATTATTTATTGTTAAATTATAAGTGTTCTGCTTTTCTTTGGCATCTTAGTCTTTTTTTTTTTTTCTTTTTTTTTTTCCCTTTCTAGAACCTGATAATAAAACATCCAGGAGAACCATGTATTTGTGAAAGAAGCAAAGGAACTGAAACCGAACACCTGCCTGGTCAGCAGGAGATCAGAAGTCATGTCCAGCTCCCAGCAACGTGTCTGTCAGCCTGGAATATTGCTGTAAAACCCATGGAGCTCTTCTATCTTCACGCCGGTGCTTCAAGCCAGATGAAGTCTGTATGTGCACGGAGTTCATGCTGGGGGCCAATACCTGTGATACTGCAGCTGCAGAACCCTTTCCAGCGGATGAAGTTACTTGTTGCTTAAATAAAAAGCATCCAAGAATGAATTTCACTTTGAACTGTCCCATTGACTAACAGCACACAGCAGAACAGCTCTTTGCGTTCTGGAGCTTAGCAGGGCCACTCTGTCCGTGCCTTGTCGGATGGACATCCGCGGAAGCTGGAAATGAGATGCATCAGAAAGAAGTGCAGGACAGCTGATACAGCTGGTTCCTTGCTATGGCCTCAAAATGGTCTCAGAGCACCCAAAAGGCTGCCCTAGGCTCTGTCTTCTTATAAAAGATCCCAAAGGATGAGAATTGGTGATGACAACTTCAGCAACAGATGGCACCCATCTCCTCTGCTGCCTGGATATGACTTCAGAAGAATTTTCTTATGGATGTGGGACGCCTCTCAGGTCTATCAAGAGTATTTTAACATGTGGAAAATTCAGCCACACCATGGCATCTGCAAGTTGAAAAACAGCTTGTTCTCCTTCTCTGCCACTTGTGCATCAGTAAAGCTACCACTAAGCCTTTGGTGGTTATTCAAAGAGCATCAAAACTTGTTGGGAGCCAGAAGTTATTAAATGATAAAGGGCTAAAGAGAATGAATGTGACGAAGTAAGGTCTGAATGGGATATCAACAGCTAAAAATACAAATATCAAATAGAGATTAGAAACAACAGAATTTTATCAAAAAACAGTGGCACATTGGTTTCGGAGCAGAAAACCTTTCTGACCAAAAAAAAAAAAAAAAAAAAGAAAAAAAAAGTATAAGTGTCCAGAACTGATTCCTAGGGGGAATGCTGGCAGCTCATTGATGGAGCAGTCAAACTTACAGAACCACTGGAATTTCAATGCAAGACAGGAAAAATATTCAGTGAAATTCATCTAAGTGCATGCCATTTCTAACTTCTGTTAGTGCTGGGTGCCATGGGACTATGGGTTCTGAGCAAGCTATAATTAGAAAGCAACACAGGCCTCAGAAGTGATTCCTATTTCAGCTACTTCTAAGGGCACTTTTAATTGGCATTATTCAAATACAACCTCCCCCAGATATGAGTAATGACACAGTCTTCAACTCTCACCTAAATTATTCCAAGTTTCTCAGTGAGAGATTATTTTAGTATGAGCTAGTTATCTCCTGGTGGCCATTTAAAATAATAAGAGAACAACTTTGGTAGGTTCTGAGCTAAACCTTCTTGAAACTGGTTTGCAGTGCAAGAGAGAGAAGTAGCTCAGGAAAGGAATCAGCTGGAAGGGAAAGCTTCAATGTGTTCAGAAGACTCTGAGCACTGAGATACAGGTATGAACATGTGTGTATATATACATATATCCAAAATACCCCAGAAAAGAATGAAGAACCACCTTCAGGGCTGGTGTTCTGGCTGCAGAAATGGGTTGGAGCCATGAACAGAGTGCTGCTGTTTGTACCCCTCTCACATTTCAAACAGCACGTTCTCGTGACCACACATAATTCATCAAGGATGGCTGACTCCATCACCAGTTCCTACACTCAGTCAAAACATACCATCCTTTCATTAGTCACTTGCATCTAAAGGATAATACTACTTAAAACAAATCCCTTATTTTCCAGAGAGTTCACTGTTAGGTAAGTCTTAATATGACTACTCAGGATGCAGTGACTTTGAGCAACGACTTTCTCTTATCATGTATTTGCGAAGCAAAATTGTTTCCTGATGTAAATTAACAGCAGTGGCTTGCAGGAAGCACAAAAACTGTGCATGTACCTTGCTATGAAACATGTTAATAAAGCATTTGTTTTATTAGGCTATGAAAGACCCTGCAAGGTAAGGAGCGGGGGCGGGGGGGGGAAAGCCTGTCTCCTAATCAGCTCAGGAGGTTTAACACCTCTGAAATTCTGCAGATTCCTGGCATCTACCATTTCACTGAGAGCTGCTGCAGAGGAAACAAAACTGTGCGAGGCAGGTAAGGCTGTGTTCTCATTCATATGCCATTGGAATTTAATTAACAGACTGGCTGATGTTTCCCAATTATCTGAAAATAGACACGCACTGGATAGCAGCAGTGCACGTGGTATGAGCTCCAAACAGTGCGCACCACCGAAGGACACGCACCTACCTGTGTTTTCAGTAGAAATCCAAACCTCTAACAGCTTGAAATAAAGGCCCCCTTTGTGGCTTTATTGGGGGTAGACAAAGTTCTTGCACTTTGAAAGCAGGCTACAAAATTTCTGACAGAGAGGAATGGGCGTTGTCAGACCTGCAAGGAAAGCTGATGGCCATACTTCTCCTGCTTCAGGCATTTGTCAGCACAACAGGGGCAAAAGGACCAAAATGCAGTTCTTTTCCCTTAATTTGTTTTTCATTTCACCTTGGGATGTGGCCCTTTCTGAACACCACTTGGTCTAAAATCCATCTCTCAAGCAAACTGAAAACAGGCCAGTCACCTACAGCAACTTAATGATATCTTCATACGGTATTTATAGTACAGTGTTTGTAGTATGGGTGATATATCCTTCTAAAGGTTGAAGAAACAAGTATAATTTACATGAAAGAATGTACAGCCCTTGCATTAGGTTTTGGCAGCATTTTTAGGAAATCTCTGAATCTCTAAATAAAAAAAAAAAAGCAATGTTTTAAATATTTAGTTCATACAGACTTCGAACTTTCTGAGCCCCCCACTAGTTCAGAAATCACGTCTACGGATGGGCAGGTGGGAGTCACATCTACCCATAGGAGCCGCATCATCAATGAATGACATTCCTCTACCTTCCTTCTCATGGGAAGGCTTCAGAACTCAAGGAAACACAGACTAGGTCTCCCTACCATTTTTCCTTCTCCAAAGACACGGCTTTGCCCTACCTTATTAACTGCCATAGACAGCTCCTACAGAAAGAATGAGAATTTGGTTACAATGCATCACACAGGCCAAGGAACATGAAGCAGCACCATTCATCCCACTGCAGCACAGCACCTCGAATGGAAACAACAAGAGGAATCTGAACAGCAACAGTTTTGGCTCCAGATGAAAATAATTCATTAAATTTCAAGGATATTAAGCCTGAACTTTAGGTTTAATTAATCAGTGAGATAATTATTACAAAGAAATATTGTTTTCAGCTCCAGACCTAAGTATCTCCAAAATATCTGAAGCTGTTATTTTGGTTAAGGTATGTTTCAAATAATAACTTCTACATTGTAAATGTAAAGAATTACAAAATAATATGAGAAATAAGTACCTATAAAATAGGTGTTTATTCTCAGCATTCTTCTCACTGTAATGAGGCATAATATTCTTATATCAAGGTCAGCTCTTTGATTCAATGGTGTCAAGTGCCTTACAAATGCCACTAACTAGGCACATTTATCAATAAAAATCAGCCGTTTGTATTGAGCCCTTTTTACAGTAGGTAGCTCCGTCAGCATGCAAAGCAAGGTCAGAGTTAACAGGGTGGCAATGATGCCTGTATTCCTGTCCTCCACTCATTTGAAAGATCACCACATTGCCACTTCATCACATTTAAAATACAAATAAATTTCACAAATTAGACTGAAATCCAGGAGCAATTAAAAAAAAAATGTGAGTCAAACAGCGTTATCACTGTATTAGAAAACTGGACTGGAGTATCATTGCTTTGGTAACATTACAAAAAAATGGTTCTGTAATTGACACAGGAGAGATAGCTGGGAAGGAAAATAATGAAGTTGCCCAGGGTGAATTTGAAGCAGTGAAGTCTTTTAACTAAAGACAAAATAATTGGAAAGTTTTAGCTAAGAAATAATGGGAAAATGAACAGAAGACTACCATAGAAATAGCTTGTGTAGGCTTAGATAAAAAAATAGAGCAATTGAGACTTGAAGACAGCATTGGCAGTGATTAGAAAAGTAGAGACAGAAAATTAGAGAAAATGACAAAATGTTATGCATAGATACCGCCCTCTTTTAAGTCATCATTTTCTATGGAGTTGTTCAGAAAGTAAGGTACAAGTTGGGAGAGAGGGTGAAGAAATGAGATCGCGCCGTTGCAGAGCTAATCTTCCTTTAATAAAGAGCAAATAATCTCTGGATTAATGGTTTCCTGGGGTGCTGGGGTGCTGTGGCGGATGCACTCTGCAGGAAATACTAACAATGGTAAAGGGAAAACAACTATTTGAACAATTATTTGTAAGATGTTAGGCACCAGCCTAGAAGACACCTATCAGGATAGGAAAACAGAATAGAAAGAGACAAGATCTGAGAGAGGAAACAGAAGGCAGCTGAGTTATTACTGTCCCTGCAAATTGACCAGCCACAGAAGCAGTTACAGCAAGAAGAGGAGAAAACACAAAATTTGGAAGAAAAGGTCAAAATGATGCTCATGTATGCCTTCCATTCCCCTAACCCCATGCAAATTGAGAAACTAATAGTGCCCCCAGAGGAGCGGGATGGTGATATTTGGGGTGATCCTGATGACTATGATGATGGAAATGATGACCCCTTGTTCCCCTCAGATTCCTCTGACTATGAGGCTAGACCCACCGTTAAAGCGGAACGCATTCTGATTCCAGTTGGTCCTTGATGACACCCCGTGAAATTTCTTATAGCCCCAGGAGCACAGATTTCAGTCCTAGCACAGCAGGATGTTGTGGAGAGATCCCTTACTCACAGCAGATCCTCGGTAAGTGACTGATAGCATGCTGAATTAATACTAATGAAACATTACTCATCAATATAGTTACTCAATGTTAATTATTTAAACTTTGTGTAGATAATTCCATTAGAAATAAACTGTTGACCAAGACTAAGATCGGACTCACCTGCACCTAGGCTCCATAAGGAATTTAGCAAGCAAGGGGGTCCACTCTGAACCTTGTAACTCAGTGGGGAGATCTTCCTTATCCTTTTGCATCTCTGGTCTCTCTGTGAATCATTCTAACTGAACTGAAATCAGTCTTCCTGTGGATGTTTCTTCCATGCAGTAATTAATAAGGTGAACTTTGCCATCAAACTTACTGAACCTTGATACACTACTGTTAAACTTTGTTAAATTCCATCGAGTTTATTGAACTCTGTCAAATTATAATTTTACCTCAATAAAACACATTGCTGCTTCTCTCTTTGGAGTGAGGAGCATTCCACTCATCCGCGACAGCTGCATAATGCATTATCTGCACTCTTCTGCTTCTTCATCTGGCAGAACTCGGACAGCAATACAGGCACACGCCGTGGGATGCATGCACATCACCAATGCTTAACACATCCCCATGCTCTGGACTTTGCAGCAATGTGGAGCAATGCTTGCTGGCCACAAACGTGCAAGTGAACAGCACGCATGATTTACAGCCAAAATCTGACGATTGCACAGGTGCAGCTCAATGGAGCTGCTGATCTGGGTATAGGCTATGGTATTTCTCTGCAATTCTCAGTTGAAACTACTGACTCAAGTGAGTTGCCTAACCTTTGGAAAAAATGGATACATCACTAAATTAATATTTTTTTTTCTTTGTTGTTTCTTTTTTGTTTTGTTTTGGTTGTTTTTTTTCCTGGGCAAATTTCTGAGAAAGTAAGAGTACGCCTTTGGGACAATACATGTGGTATCTCTAAGCTTGTTACTGATATCTGCAGGTTTCATTCACTCTGTCATCGCCACTGTTTTCACAGAATCACAGAATGGTTTGGATTGGAAGGGACCTTAAAAATCATCTACCTGCAACCCCCCTGCCACGGGCAGGGACACCTTCCACTAGACCAGGTTTCTCATCACATCTCAATTTTTCAGCCAGGTAAATCTTTGAAACAAACTGTGTAAGAGAAACAGAATCATGTAGGCAAAATATCATCCTGTACTCTACAACCATTCTGCAAACAGTTCCCACTGATTTCAATACCAAACTTGTGTGAGCATTATAACCAAGGGGCTTGGCTGGAGTCTCCCTTGACAATAAAGTGGTTTGGGCACAGCCCTCGTACCTGGCTCAGTTTCATCCAGGCTGTAACCTCAGTGGGACGCAAAGGTGACTTCTTTCTCTCTATAAGCATTCCTAATTCTGGAGGAAATCATCATCTGCTGTGAGAGAAAACAGCTTCAGAGATTCCCGGTTCTTTGCTTCCTTAGGTGTTGTTCAGCTTGGTGGGAAGATGCTCCAGATGCTCCTGTTTCTGGTGCCCTTCACCAGTAAGAAGGAAGTGGCCTGGAGCTGTAGCTCTGTCCTGTACCCATCACCTTACACTCCCCCAGGAAAGGTGTACTAACCACATCCTCATTTCTGCAGTCCTGCTAGAAGTGGCATGTACGTGCATGCAAGGAAGGATATCAGAGGTTCCGACTTCAGCAGAATAAAGTAGGTAAACTTCCCCAGACTGCTCTTTTGCTGAAGCTGTTAATAAGTTTATCAGAAAAACAAAAAACCTCCACACTGCTGTCACCTCCCTCATGGCCCTTCACAAAAGCAGTCAATAGACTGGAAGAACATAAAGGGCAACATTTAGAGGAATGTACTACATGCTCATCATTCATGTTATGAGTGATGAGGAACAGCACACCTAACCGCCTCACAACACACGGTTACAGCAGTAATATTTTTTTAATCAGCTAATCCCAGTGGTTCCAGTTTCCTGCAGATTGTCCAGTCCTTGCTCAGATTTTTCCTTTGCTCCAAATTTCGTTGTCTATGAATTGGTGCAGATGTGGTTGCAGAGGGATTTTTCATCAATATATACTGTTAACTCACAGATAAAAATTTGTCAGGAGCACTATACTCTTTTTAACAGATGATCCTTTCATAAAAGATACATTTAAAACCATCAGCAATACTCATGACCAAATATATATATAATAGAAATATCCTTTCTACAAAAGTTAGGGAAGATCTGAGATAAAAGATTCTAAACCTTTAGCTTGATAATATGCATATGTATCAGCACCTTATAGTAGCTGTTCATTCAGTGTTAAAACTGATTGAAGATAGTTACTAATAACCACATAATTTCCTCCTCCCTCTTCTCTCCATTCTTTTAAATAATGTTTAAATCCTTAATATGAGATTGTTCCTTTGCTGCTTTTACCCCAAAAGGTTAAAGCTTTTTATTTTGAAACAAGCAGTGGTGGTTGCAAGGATTGCAGCAAGGTTGGAGGAACAATTAAGATAATGGTGGGACTATCCAGCTGAATAATCATTTAGATAATGATTGCTGTCTTGGAACATTGTATGAGGTATGGAATAAAAGGAAAATCAAAAGGAATTCCCTTTGAATAGATGTTTGGCATGGCTGAGTGCTGCAGCAGCATATCTGAATGATAAAGGACGTTCACTAAGACAAAAGCAGTATTCTTTGCTAGAGAAGAGGAGGATTTAATTTGTTGCTCCCCCCCCCCCCTTATATTTCAAATGCAAAGTGGTGCTTTCTTAGATGCTCAGTTACTGTGTGAAACGATATGAAAAAAAAAGTGCTTCTACCTTTGTTGTGCCAGAGCACAGAGGTAGCAACAAGCCGCCGAGAGGATGTACTTGGGAAGTCTGTACAGGAGGAACCAAATTTTGTGCCAGTTCTCTCCCAGGTAACAAGTAGTGGCTGGAGGCAGAAGGAATATGGGCTACAAACTGTGTTGGATTACTTGGCTGTCTAGGCATATAGACTTCCTGGGGCAGGTACAATGCTATTGCATTCCCTGATTTGAATTTGTTAATCCAGTAGATCTGGGGAGACCTTAGAGCAGCCTTCCAGCACCTAGAGTGGGCTTCAGGAGAGATGGGGAGGCACTCTTTATCAGGGAGTGAAGCAAGAGGATGAGGGATAATGGTTTTAAACTGAAAGAGGATTGTTCTGGATTAGGTATTAGGAAAAAAAATTTTCCTGTGAGAGTGGTGAGGCACTGGCCCAGGGTGCCCAGAGAAGCTGTGGATGCCCCATCCCTGGAGGGGTTCAAGGCCAGGCTGGATGAGGCTTTGAGCAACCTGGGCTAGTGGGAGGTGTCCCTGCCCATGGCAGGGGGGTGGAACTTGATGATCTTCAAGGTCCCTTCCAACCTAGACCATTCTGTGATTCTACGATTTACATTTTTTTGTTTGTTTTTTAAATAAGAATTTACTAACTAAATTCCAGGAATATGCTTGTTGATACAGTAGGTTTAAATTTCTTATGGTTTGAGATCTGCTGTTTTGGACTGGAGGGGAAAAAAATGCATTGTTTTGCTTCAGTCTTCAGGAGAACCAAGCCTTCCCTTTTTGCTAACCTTAATGAGGCAGCCGTCTATCCCCAAAGCCCAAATGACATTTTTCTGAAATTGTTCAGGCAGAATATATTGAACATGCATCTCTTGCAATATAGTTGCTAACGAAAGTAAATATTTCAAATGACCTTTGCCAGGCCCTGAGTTTACCAGGGGTATTAATTAAACTTCCATGAAAAAGTCCCCAAGGATTACATGAGAACCAGAAAAAACATCCCTCTGACATACCTGGCCTATTTTAGGTGTCGTTTAACTGACAGTACAAGCTCTTTGTGACCTGTCACCCTTTTCATTAGTCAATCTAAACCCCTCGGTATTCTTGGCTTAAAACTCTAGACAGAATTACAGACCTCTAGTTTAGCAGCAGCAATTTTCCACGTCATTCAGCATGAGACAAACCATCAGACGCTCTGAAGTTGCTTACACGTCTGCTTTGGCTGGCGATATTGTGTTCCTCGTGGTCTTAAGCAAGATTAAAAGAAAAAATCACTTACATTGAATGATCTATCTATCAAGCTAAGACAGATTTTTCAACAGTTTCACAATTATAATCTTTAGCACTTGTCTATAACCTTATCATTTTGGACGAGAGAGGTAAACCTTACATGCGTGAATATATGCAATCCTTTTGACTGTGAGAGGTGTATTCTTCTATTCTGCAGAGCCATGACTTAACCTATAAGCTCAACATCCTACCTTTACTATTTCAGTATCATTGAGGGAGGAGAAGAGGAAACAGTGGCAACTGTCTTTGAGTCCTCACACCCCAGGTTGGAATACATTAAAATCTACTTTTCTGTCCTCCAGAAGTGCCCTGACTTGGAAATGTCAAAGTAAAGAAAGCCAAATTGAGAAATTTGTTTCTAGAGGCAGTAAAACATATACAACACAATATAAGCTCCTCCAAGCCTTCCACTGGGGAGCCTTCCTCACCTAGGAGGACCAGTGACTGTCACTGCAGCCATGAGAGCTGGTACTAGCTGAAGCTCCGTCCTACAAGTCTCACAAACAAGGTTGCTTTGCTATGGTATGCATGGCCCCAGGTCACACTGGTCTAGAAAGTTTGCATTTGCATGTTTGACTACAAAGTTTGGGAATTCAAGGTACAGGAAAGTGGACATCTGTCATCACCACAGTCTTAAATGAGACCTGTCTTTGGGAGCACCTTGCTCGTATTGCCTGGCAGACTTGCCCCACTGGACTTTATAGAGCAGTTTCTGGAAGAAGGAAGGGTGATTCTGGATAAACTTCATTAAGATCTCTATTTAATTCTGCATTCCCAATAAAGTTGTAAACTCACAACAGACAGGAGAAGATAGCAAGTTGAACACTTCATCTAATTCATTAATCCAATGTTTTACATTTTTATTTGAAAAGGAGTGTCAAAGCACACTAAAATTGGATATAGAGAAAAGAGAGGGTGAAAACAAAAGCTTAGAGAGACAGATAAGCTACTCCAAGATAGGAAGAAATGCAAATCTCCTGTGAATACATTGGAAAGAAAAACATGCTGGAGAATTTAAACGACTAACTGAACCTAATTGATTTTGTTAAAACCCTCAACAAGCAGAGAGGTTTGTTGTTTTTTTTTTTTTCTCCCTTCATGTATTTATAGAATACTCTGTGGATATTTAAAGATACTTACATTCTTCCAAGAAGTCTGAATCATTGGCCACTCTACAATTATCCAGTTTATAAGAGAGATGATTGAAACAGACCTCCACAGTAGGGAGGGGCAAATGGAGTTTTCTCCTAAAATGACGCCCTGTTGAATCTTGTTGCAATGAAATGATGATTAAACCATAGCAAAGAGGAGGTATATATGTATAGGGACCACTATTCCACATAAACACAACTATAACTCACTATATTTTATTCTTACCACAACTATAATATAAATGTTCTCCTGCATGACAGCTTGGATCCAATAAGGCGATAATTGGGGATAGGTGCTAATGTCTCGTCAAAATTATACAGATTCGTTTTGAAAAAGTCATCTGGCTTAAGTGCTCAATGCCAACTGAATCTGTATAACCAAAGGCAATAATTGCTTGCTGCTGATGTGTATCCATGAATAATTGAAAGACTTGCCTTTCTCTATCCTTACTTTGGCTCCCAGGATTGAAGGGACTCAGGCTTTGCATTTATTAAATAGATCTAATCTTGTTTTTATTTAATTTCCATTTTTATTGCATTTCTGTTCTCTATCCTCGTTCATCTTAACATTCTCCCCCTATTGTTACACACAGGGCTGTGTGTGTAATGGCACCAAAACAAAAAGTGCCTGAAAGCATGTCTTGTTTCTAATGCTTGTGTTTCTTTAAAAAACACAACCTGGTGGGTTTTCAGGGGAGTCTACATCTGAAATATCTATAGAAGAGCTCTTCAAATGACAAAAAGGCATTTACAACAAATCATGCTAGTCAGTAGGGTTTCCTTTCCTTCTAAAAAAAGAAAGTCCTTATAACAAGCCCTCGTGTTACATTTCACAGTATTTTTTTTAAGTCAAGAAACTGCAGTTATGATAGTAATTTAAGCTTCCTTTTCTCTATGCAGACTTAGAATGTGCTGCAGGCTAGCAAACTGATGTTTTCCCTATGTTTATTAAATGCAATAGCCAAAGAGGTATGTTTATTCTTGAGAGATATCCTTATCAAAACGTCTGCATGTGAATTTTAAAAGAGCATTCTACCTTATCTGTCGAGCAACACAGCCATTTTCATATTCAAGATAAAAGAAAGAGCCTGAAGATAATTTTATTTACAACCACACACACACATATATATGCAAAATATAGGAATGTTATCTTTTCTATCTGTTCAGGCTCAGACAAGGGTTGTTAACAGGTAGTCTCCATGGCATGTGTAGACTGACTAAGAATGCCAACAGTGGAAGGAATTTCACCCTTTACGAAGCATATGGTACTAAACAAACAACTACTTATCTGGGGCTTGCCCCTGCCGTCCGTTTAACTCAGAGTCAAAAGTGTCAAGAGGAAGAACATTAGATTCATTACAGTCTTTAAAAAACATGCAAAGTGCTAGATACTTCAGCTGTTGACCACTGCTACATGCAATTTAATAGGCTAAATGAACGCAGCATGTAAAATTTATATGTCCTTGCAGTTCTTTACAAATGTGCTATACGTTATTTAAAGAATAGCAGTGTTACACCTTTGCTAGCCATTCAAAATGAAGGATGAATTGTCTGGGACTAGAGGATAGCTGAATATGCCAACATACTTATTCCCTCTCTTGGTAATTTAGGAAAAGTTTTCCACGTTAGTTTTGAAACTTTAGTTTATTTTTGGAAGTACTCAGCACTCCCATAGAAATACAGGAAAGAAAAAGCTCTAAAGTATAAATGGATTAAGGCTGAAAAAAACAGGTTTCTATCTCCAACTCGTCCCCTGTTTTTATAAATTATCAGTCCCACATATAAGAAATAGATGTGCAATTCCTAGTTAAAGAAGGATGAATTTAAAATCTCAATTTAAAATTTGAGATTTTTCCTCTGTTCACATGCAATTTGCAGGTGAAAATAGAAGTGACTTCTCTGTCTCTGGATGTTGCAGTGAGCTTCCTGTGGCTACCTGGCTGAACACTCAGTAGAGTCATTTCTAAAGGAGATATTCTAAAGGACCTCTGCTCAAAACCATGTGTAATGTCACAGTTGAGACATTCACCTCTAGTACTGGATCACTTGGTTCAAACCTCTGCTCCTGACCAGGCAGGGAAGGGATATCAAAATCTCAGATGAGTATTGTGGCATGCGGGTAGAGGGGTGACGCTGGCTTCTTTCTCATTTTTGAGGAGGGATGGGAGCCACTTATACACCTAACTGCACGCAGGAGAGGAAGCCAAGACACTAAAACGGCACAGGCACAGAAACAGCTACGGCGGAGTAACAGAAAAATTAAGCATTTGTATCCCTGATCAGAGAGAGGCGTAACAGCATGAAAAATAAACAAACCATCTTGTATTCACCACATTTATCACAGGAAAGAGCATGACATGGATGTTCATCACAAAACCAGCTGCTTAAGGACATCGACAGCAAGTTACCTCCCAGTACCTACTTACATCTCAAAGCCCTCCTTACTTTCCTGGGTAGGATTTAAACCACAGTCTCTCCTTAAGATCTTTATAGGCTACGTCAGATATCTCCCTGCTCAACATAGAATTTTTTATTGTGCACACCAGTTTTGCAAGTACAATTTTCTTCTTGCTTTCTATAGGAGAGCCAAGGTCCCTTACACAGAGGGATGCTGGTGAAACAGGGCCTTTGTGAGCAGCCCTCGGTGCCATACCTGCTTTAGTGCACGGAAACTCTGAAAGTTTAATCTGCCTGTGTGTTTAATCACACACAAATCAGACAGCCTATTCTCATTCTGCATGGCATGCCTACACAAAGCCATTGGGCCACCTGCTTTTAAAAAGCTGATTGTAAACACGTTACTTTAACAAAAGTAGGAAACTATTTTTCATGGAGCTTGTTTTGATCTGGGCTACAGCCTTGCAGACCTGGAGCCTATTGATAAGAGCAGTCTGTCCTTGGGCTTGGAACTGAAGACATGACATTTTTGTTAATGCTGTTAATCTCATTAGATATCTGCCCAGAAGTTTTTCTACAGCAAAATGAGTCAGAGAGTTGAATGGTTATGGATTTTTTGTTAACTTCTGAGACTTCTTCCCCAGCTTTGGAGCATTCACAGCTACCAAAATGAAACAGTTTATACTCTGCAAAACCCTGTAAGCCCAGCATAACTCATGATGTAAGGCAATTCCAACTGATTCAATAACATGAAGGCTACTTTCAATTTGTTCGAATGGTACATAGACTGCTTTCTATAGAAGAATAGCATGACAATTTAGGTTATTTCAATGGACTGTTCACATTCAACTAACTTGTCACCATCTGTTCCACCTTACAATTATAAATGCAAAGATCCATTGTTCCCAGTTTCAGTTAGGGTACATTCCTTTTAATGCACAGTGCAAGCCATGCATCTGTTTTGTGGCAGGGAGTTTAGACCCAAACTGGGATAATTCTTCTCAGACTATAAATTATTTGAGAAGACCACAGCAGTTTTTAGATGATAGTGCAGTGTTTCTGGTGAGCACCAGATAAAGAACAAAGTGTATAAATGATCCCCTGTGTTCCTGACTCTGCTTCTGTGCCTGATATGTCATAAAATCCACCAGTGAGGAAAACAACTGTAATGCAAAAAGCCTCAAGGAGGATACTGTGATATATTCTCCTTGCCTTTTCTAATATTATATGTTTTAAAAAATGAAAAATTAATAATATGTCACCAGGCTGAGAATCCAAAAAAAAAAAGCTCATTCTCATTTTGAGATTATGGTCGTTTAAAGAATGAGCTTTAAAGCGCCAGCCCAAGTACATCTCAGCCCCTTTGTACAGAGCAGAATCAGCATCTGTGCAAATTGATACACTTTCTTCTCTAAAGAAGCCTCTTTCAGGCCCTTTTAAAAACCCCAAATGAGCTGTCATAAAGAAGCTCAAGAGGATTTTCCTGTTTGTGTCTTTTTTTTCTTTTCATTGCCAATGCAGAGTATTACCCTCTAGCTCACTCTGCTTGCCAAAGGCAGCCTAAAACGATAGCTATGGGTCACACACCAGTTACACTTACTGAACTGTCAGTATTCAACTGTTAATTAGTCGCTAATGGTGCAATTTGCCCCGACAATATTGCAGCAAAAGAAACTCTGCTGTTTCAACAGTCTTGACAATCTTATTTTCTTGTCATATTAAGACCAGACCAACGAAGTCTGTTATTATTTCTGACTTTATTTCTTCACCCAAAGATTTCCTTTGAGACAGTGAGGTGATGGGCAGCAGGAAACGTCTCTCATCTGCAGGACTCTAGTTCGAATTCAGTCAGGGATGCTAGTAACCAGAAACCTATTATTTTCCATCACTAGATTCTAGCTTGTCTTGCAGTATGTAGACATTTCTAGTAGAACATGTTTATCACAAAAAACCACCATTGCAATTGCTGTCTATCCTAGGCAGCGCACCTATGCTAGGCTACAGCCTTGCCAGCATTAAAGGCTACAGTCAAGAAAAAATTGGGAAGGCCCTTTCTCTGTTCAACTCCAGCCCATTTCTAGAGTGTAATAATTACAGCTGGCTAACAAGTATAATAGGCATCAACAGAACAGTTTTTCCATTTGATGATAAAAACTAGAGCAGCATTCTGTGGCAGAGTTTTCATCAGCCATGACAAAATATTAATTGGGAAAAAAATGATTAAATTTTAATTGATGTAGCTTTTTCTATATGCTCTCTCTAAAATCCTCAATTGGATACTGGGGAGATAAGAACAATATTGGTCAGACCTGTTTAAAAATAGCAGTAGAATTATGAGTTACTCACTTAGGATGGTAAACCAAACCATCTCTCATTATCCTATGGGACATCCCACACATCCAGTCAAATCAGAGACACAGTCCTGCCTACTGATTCCCAGAGCAAACAAGCTCTACATAGCTTTCTGGAGTTTATCAGGTCTTAGTGTTATCAATGAAGGCACTTTCGCGG
>NW_010112565.1:0-19444 GCF_000699245.1 Pterocles gutturalis | reverse complement strand
GCAAACTTGCTGAGGGTGCACTCAATATAGTCAACTGTTTATCCTCTTGATGTTAATCAGAGATTTGTCATCTAACAGTATCACTCTAATGACTTAGTATTAAAATAATTTATCGGCTTTCTCAGATGAAATGGTTAGTGCATTAGGAAAAGTGACCCAGGGAAGTTCCCTCCTGTTGTTTTATTATCACTGAATTAGAGAGAGGGTTAACTGATTTGTAAATGTTCACAGTGTGTTTATTGCTTACATGACTCAGAAACCTTGCCTAACTTGTGTTTTTACTTAATGAATTACAAATATTCCTGGAGCTCTTACCCATAAAGGTAATTCATCCAGATTTAAGTATTTCCTGGAAATTTCAGGAATGAGATGAAACTGCTAGGTGTGTAGTATGTAACTGCTGAAAACCATCTTGATTATCACATGGGAAGTGGATGCTGGACAATACACAAAGATTTCAAAAGCAGAAGTATGATTACGTCCCCTGGTTAGAAGTTGAAGGTAGACAAATTCAGGACAGAAGACACAGAATTTCAACACTACTGACAATCAGGCAGGCCTCCCTGCTGGAAGGCTGTGTGGAATATTCTATGAATTCTGGATGATTTTCTAGGTTCTACTTTACTTTTTTTCTACATTCTACTTTAAAAACCAATAAATGCATGGAAATTCTACAGACCTGTACTACACAGAAAAGCTGATGAGATGATGATAGCATTATTATCTATAACTCATTACTGGGGAAAAGAAGTGTCCAGAATAAACCAATATACAGTAATCTGTTACACTGGCAATTTTAAAGGTGTGCATATTCTTGAGTTCCATAGAAATAGAGCAGACTAGCCCAAGAGGTGTACCTGCAAGTTTCCAGTGCTCAGTTAGGTAGATGTACTTTTTTTCCATGAAATGCAAAAACATCTTAAATCTGTCTTCCACTGAGTTCTGGGTTTAGCAAGACATACGAAACCTGATCCTCAGAGGTTACACCTGTACTCATAATTTAACTGTGCCCAATACTACTCTCCAGCACTCAGACTAACTGCCTTAGAACAGGTTCCTATTATTAAACTCTACTATCTTCCAAACAGGTTGTCTGCAAGCAAACTGCCAACTGGGAATGACACACAGCTTGTACAAACTCCCAAACTTTGGAAATTTTTAGCAATGTCCTGGGTGAAACTCTACTCCCTTGTACAAATAATAAAACAGTATGGACAACTGACTTCCAGTGAGGGGAGAAATTCCCTGTCACTGTGTAACTTACTAAGATTCACATAACCAAGGAGGTGAGAGCTCACATGGCAAAAGCCTTCTGACCTCAGACTTTGGGAGGTTGTCGTGATCCTGCATTTGTCAATGAAACAATATCTTATCACTGTGAACAGCAGGACCAACCAACTTCTACTGAATTCAGAACTAATATGAAATCTAGGCTCTTTCAAGCATTGGAAATAATAATAGTTGCCTATGGTGTTCAGTTCTACCTGGAAATCCTAGAACAAAATCAGTTTGATGGAACTTAAAATTGAGAAACTAAACAAAAATTTAAACCCAGAAATTCATGATTTGCACAAGTAGAAGCCAGAAATCCTCAATTATTTCATATACCATATGTCCAAATTAGTGCTCTAAACTATGATTCATCAATTGAATCATCAAATTAAGAATAACATGGAAAGGTAGAAGGATAATGGTTAGTGCCTGACAAATCACAGCCCCACCACATTAACTGATAAACAAAAGATGTTGCAGGCTGTAATCTACAGTGTTCTATCAGTTTCAGTTGACTTAATACATTTCAGACTTTCTCTGGGTACCTGATTTGTTCCAAATGGTTAGATTTAGACATTTGGATTAAAATTCTAGTTTCACATCAACCAAGAGCAAAACTACCATGAAAGACTAAAATGGATATAGACAAGCAAGGAAGAAGGAAACAATGAATACAGTAATCAGTATTACAGGCTGTAAAACCTTGATCAAACCATTATGAACATTGTGCAGCTAGCAGAGCAAAAGCAATATGTAAGAAGCCATGGGATATAGGGCATTATTTGAAAATTTAACAAGTGGGCAATAATGGCTGTCATAGAGAGGGAGGAAGGCAGCACTGGGGTCCCAAGTGAAAGGTTTAGGAACAAGTTTAAAGGTGGGTATAGAAATGAGATTGTGACAAACTACACACTGCAGCAATATTTTATACAGATACACATGGAATAAGGCTACATTTTTCAAATTTCAGAAAAAGGATTTTATGATAATTAAGAAAAATGGTGAAACAAGAGAAAACAAATGTATCAGCTCTGTAGCTGAATAAAGAAGGTGCTATTTTAGAAATATAGGCAAAAGAATTTATACAGTAAATCTAGCCAGATAATTCCTTGTACCAAATCAAAGTCATGCAGTACTACAATACATAGAATAGATCTTATATAAAATTACTTTACATATCAACTAATCTAATATAAAAACAAAAAGCTGTCAAAAATCTTTTTCTGTGTGCACTGGCTAATCTGACAGAAAGGCACTATGTGCCCACATGTGTTCTAATCCAACTTGCATTGGGCAAATTCAGTACTAAGGACTGTGGAACAAGAATAGGCTGAACATGGCATCCAGGGCTCCAGTACCACATCACAGGCGCACTGCCAGGATCAAGATGAGAAACAGGAGAGGAAGATAAGTCTGAAGAAAAAGGAAGAGTTACATTTTGTCCCCTGTTGAACTGGAACTTTATAACATTCACAGAGAGGTGTCTGAGTGATTTTAGTTTAGATGGAGCAAGACTGAAGTAAGCAAAGAAGCAGATAACAGCTTGACCTCATGGTTAATGGATTTGAGATGTCCAAGACTGAATAAGGCATTGCAACGTACCTTGTGGTAAAAACACTTAGAAGAGAAGGATTTGACCAATTGAGAACACAGCAGATTGTTTCTTAGCAACACAGGTCACCAAGAATATATCACTCCATGCATATAATTGCTTTCCTGTTGAATATGGTTAAATTTTAAGTTTTCAATTTCTCCTTCAAGTATCTCAAATGTACAAGCTTACATGACAGAAAAGATCAGGTTACCGCAACTACAAACACAACCTCCCGTCACAATGAGTTTCCATCTTCAAGAACAGTGGAGCTGAAAATGTAAAGAAAATTATTGTGGGGTTTCCAGGTTTTTGAGGGGCTTTTTATTCTGTTTTGTTTTATTTTTAAATACCCAACAAACAATAGAAAATGTTCTTCATCTGTCTGGCCCAAATTTGTCAATTTATCCCTGGGAAGTCAGAAAAACTGTGGATTCTATTGTTTCAGAAGAAAATGTAGAATGTATAATCTGACATTTTCCTACAGACTACATCTTGAACAAATAACTAATAAAGAAAACTGGGACCTTTTAAAGAACGCAGTAAGAGAGACAATATCAATTTTCTAAGATACTATATAGTACAGTGATAACCAAGATATAGTAGGCCTGCTAAAATAAACACAGTCAATCAAAGGAAGAACATTCGGTGACTACTGCCCTCATGTTTCATAAGTTAAAAAAGTCTAAACCTCCAAATTTTCTGTAAACTTCTGAAAATTAATTTTCAATAAAATATTGGTTACGCAAAACAAATTAATTATTTGGTCATTTCAAATTTGAGAAAGCTATTATTTACACAGTTGATTGAACCACACAAAATTTGCATATTGCATCTGTAAAACAGTGACAAGAGACTAAGTGGCTTTTGGAAAATGACAGGCTGTTTAAAGTACTGCTAAAAAGAGTGTTCTGTTTGTAAAGGCTACGAGCACCTTGCATTATAAATGCCCTCTGTGAAATCACTGTTGTAAAATATTTTACACATTTTAAAAATAATGATAATACACAACCAAACCATTAATTAGTCATTTCAAGCCTTAATGATGCAGAAGCATAAGTCTCATTTAGGAGTGCGACTTTTACAAGAAATACAACTTTACTTAGGAAGACAGCTAATGTTATTAGACAAAGAACTATCTATAGGAAAGCCTCAGAGTTAATTATTAGAAATTCTGAAACAGGTGATAACTGCAAACATTTTTAGTTGCATCATGTATTTTACATCTGTAACAGGTTAAAAAAAATCTATAGTTAGGAAAGGAACTTAATTTTTGTAACTACCTTAAAAAACATCATCTGAAAAACACAGAAAATGAGAACTACAAATGCGTAAAAAAGAATAATGACTAATGTGACAAATTCAATTTTAAAATTCTTAAAAAAGAATGACTAGTGAATAAACAACAAAGATTTCAAGTTCCCTCCTTTCGGAGGCTAGCACACATGGGGCAAGATAAAAGCAAAAGCAAAGTTAAGTGGATATAATGCTTTCTGCAACAGAAGGAGGACTAAAAAGAGGAAAAGACACTAATTAACTGAAAAGAACACAAGCATACTCAGGGTTAGTTCTTTTTAACAACAAGATTCGTACATGGTAGTTCATGTTTACATCTACTTTAGAAGATCCCTGAATCCCTAAGTTCTTACAATAATATTAATGTAAGAATTAAGATTTAAATTATGTTCAAATATATTCATACTAATGTTAATGTATGGGAAACAATGCTAAAAAACAAGATACAAATGAAATAACACGTTGATCACAATTGCTATTTTATGTCAGGACCTTAAGTGAAGGGCTTTCCTAGCATGTACGGTGGTAACATGCATCTTGACAGCTAACTGAAGGAGTCATTACACCTATGAACACCCCTTTCAAATATGAGCTACTCACCCCCTGCATTCCCCGCTTGTCTTTAAACAATGTATCTATGTCCTGCGTACTGCAGAGTTCTACTATCCCAGCTCGCCAAGAAATTCTTCTGAAAATTCTATTATCTCTTTCTTTACTAATTAATTTTAATCAGATTGTAACACAGATCAGCTGAAAGATGCTGATATTCTACTTGGCAAGGCAGATTCTCCACTAATTCTGTGTTAGCAGGGACACTGACCTGAAACTTGTCAGTCTTTTCTTATCCACACAGAGAATTAAATGTTTATTTTCTCCTAAGAACCCTCTAGTTGATATTTCCCTATATTCTCTGCATCTTAAATCTCAAAACCTGTTGATTTATTTTCTGTGAGATCATTTCTTTTGCTGGATCCACTAGTGAACAGAATGCCTCTTAGATCTTTGGGAGTTAAACACTGAAATCATATCTCAACAGCTGCAAAAGTATTAAACGACTTAAACTACAACCAAGCATGTAACGAGATTATAAAACTGCAGACAGTTACATTTACTTGTTAAACAGGTATATATATTAAATGTTCAAAACATTGTAAAGCCATTAAGTAATAGTGTAAAAAAAGTAACAATAAGCAGTCTCACATGCATCAGGCTTAGGGCAGCTGAAATTATTTGTGAAAGTATTACAAATCTAATTAATAGTTTTAGCTGGAAAAGTAATGAGGTAAGGTTTCATTTTACAATTTTTTCAAAACAGCTTTTCTGTACTAAATTAACTTCAATTTTAAAATAAAATTATTTTTTTCATCATGATTGTTAGGGAATTTAATAAAAACAAAGCATTTCTAAAAAATACAGAAAACAGTAGATCTTCATCATCTACAAAGGAAAAAACTGTGATAAAATGGTTAAATGACTTACATCATGTCGCACACTCACGAGCTTGGGCAGGAGAAGAACGCCCTTCACACTTCTTGTTTCAAAAACTCTATGGATTCTTTCCGACTCCAGTATCTGAAAGGAGAGTTAAGCACAGGTTAAAAAGGGAGCAGTAGTACAGGCACTAAAATCAGACAAAATTTTCCATTTCCTAAAAACCAATGTAGCTCTCACCATTACAGAATGTATTTTTTAAGGTGACTTTTTTAATGTGATGTGGTTTTTGTCATACTTAATGATGTCTTGTCGAGTGTGTTCAGGTAATTACCAGAAGTCTAATAGCAAAATGAAAAAACCTAAATTGCCAGCATCTCTGTGTATCTGTCATACAAGTTTTCAATCACTGCAGCTCCAATTTCAGTTTCTGTATAATAATTATCCTTGATTACAGCAACAACGTTAAGACATGAAAGTAATTTCCACTAATCTTAATTGTTTTAGAGTAGTAGTTTAACTACCCGCTTGTCTCTATATTCCTTGTTCATACTCTTCCTGCATAACAGTATTTTTTAGATTGTATAGTTATAAAGACATAGCATAATTTGTCCCTTTTCATTAAAAGAATTAAGTTTTAAGATGTGGCCAGCACATCATGCAAGGAAACACAGACATGTATTGCTATCTTTTGGGCTCACCTTTCTCCAAGTAAAGCAAGTCTTCTAAAAACAGTCCTAGCAGACTCTCAAGGTCCTTAGTAATGGGATATACCATTTAAAATTTGTAAAATTTCAGCATCCTTCTAGATGCAAATGGAGAAATAAAATCTGCACAAAGTCTTACATAGTCTGTATTGTGATTGTCTCTGGTTGATGGAATTAATATTATTTCAGAAAACATTACTGACTCAGAAGAATTCAGCTGAAGTAAAACAAAGTATTACTTTTACATACACAAATTTCAACACAGTGCAGCAAATATATTACAGTTTCCTATTAAGAAATGTGAAAGTTTCAATAGTACTAAACATCTTGTATCTTTTTTTCTTTTTCAGAATTAAACAGAATGAAATTCTATGCCAGAAAATCTATCCTTTATCCTTACAGCAATTCCTGTGCTGTTAACTTAAACAAATAGGTTGAGATTATTAGTTAAGCAGTATCCGATGTTTGGAAAGCCCAGGAATGTTCCACTGTATGCACCAACCACCTCCTTACTAGACAGTATATTACTACCTAAATACACTCAAAGAATTATTAGTCATAACAAATTTGAGGACAAAGTCTGCCAAAATCATCATCAGAAAGAAGGGATGCAATAAAATATTTCTTTTCTTTTTTAATTCTAGAAATGTTAAGCAAAACTAGCTAGTAGCTTGATAATTATTTGTTAATCACTGACTATGAGTTTGCTGGTCAGAAGTTCTCACATTAGCTGCAAAGAGAAATAAGGTATGAATGAAAAATGCTTTAAAAGAACTATTTTAGATGATATCCTGCTCCTTTTCCAGAAAACTTACACTCTGGTAAAGTAGTACATTAACTACACACCACTTTATACAGCTCAGCTTTTTAACATGCAGTGAAAGCTGATACAACTCAGTGGCCATTTATTTCCATCTACTAACCAACAGCCCACAACTTTTCTCTATTTTTTGTATATTTCTATTTTCCTGTTTATTATTGCCTTCTACGTTCATAATTCCTATGTTATTTCCCCTTCAGTTTTTTCAGAAATGTCAGTTTTCATTAACAGATTATACTCATAGTTCAGCTATCTTAAATGATATAAAAGCCCTCCTAATGAAAAATATAAGCCCACATGAGTAATTTTGTGAAAAAAAACAACAAAAAAACAAACCACAAAAAATATTTTTTCTCTTTTGCTGAGTAAAGCAACTGGATTTTTTGTAATCTTGATGTTCCAACTGTCTGTAAAATTCCAGTAGCGACAGGATCAGAAAGACTGGAGCTAATGTATCTTTCACCAATACACTTGCTTCCTACTTCAGACTTCTGAATCTTATTATATAGAGAAGATCACCCCTTCCTAAGCAGAAGGACACAAATATTTGCAACTGGTCAGTAATCATCTCATCTGTAAGTTGAGTAGGCCTAAAGGCAAGACACACAGTGATAGAGTATAAAATGTAATAAGAAAGTACAGTATTCTCAATATGAGGGAAAAGTTACATTTTAAGGATATTTAGGGAAAAATAAAATGTGAGTACTCCTATAAGTCAATCACAATAGGCATCATAGGGAAATAAATTCTTTTCACGATCTCTTTTCCTAGGCTGTTCTACTTTAGTCTCCGCAACCAATACAAGCCGGTCTCTTACCCCCCTTTCCTCTGTTCTTCCACCTCAGTTATTGCTGTTTACATCCTTTCATTCCGTCTAGCAAACCTTAGCTTCTCCATTCTTCCAGCTTCTGTCAGTGCTGACACTCTCTCAAACCAAGTGACTCTCTACCATCCTCTGGTTTCCTCATTATTTCCTGCCCCCTGTATGGCTCCCAATCCTACCCTCCTCATTAACTATGTTCTTGACTATAAAATAATCTTCCTAGTTGCACAGAACATATTTTTCAGACAGAAATGCTATGCTTCTAATGTCACCTTTTTAATATAAGGTGTCAGGATACCTCCTGCCTTGTACATTAACTTTAGCAAGTGCAACACATTGTACTGTCTGAGTACAGGTCCTTTTCATACTTTTTTTCTTCATTTAATAGTAAGAAGTGAGGAAGTTAAGTTTTTAGCAAGCATGGATTTTGCAAAGGTTTGCAGCAATGTCCAAGTCAGCAAAACCACACTTTCAGCAGTATGCAAAGGCGTGGCTTGCCTGTCATGGGGATCATTTTACTGGAACTAGCACTGACTTGGAGGAGGGATGGAAAATGTTAACAGAAAAGGATACTTTAATGGAAAAACCCAAAGAAGAAGGAAGAAAGGAACAAGCTACTCCTCAGGTCCCATACAATCATAGAATGGTTTGGGTTGGAAAGGACCTTAGAGATCATCGAGTTCCAAACCCCTGGCAGCAGGGACACCTCCCACTAGGCCAGGTTGCTCAAAGCCTCATCCAGCCTGGCCTTGAACACCTCCAGGGATGGGGCATCCACAACTTCCCTGGGCAACCTGTTCCAGTTTCTCACCACCCTCACTGTAAATAATTTCTTCCTTATATCTAGGCTAAATCTGTCCTCTTCCCATTTAAATCCATTACCCCTCATCCTGTCACTACATGCCCTTTTAAAAGGTCCCTCCCCATCTCTCCAGTAGCCCCCTTCAGGTACTGGAAGGCTCCTATAAGGTTCCCCTGGAGCCTTCTCTTCTCCAGGCTGAACAACCCCAACTCTTTCAAGCCTGTCCTCACAGGGGAGGTGCTCCAGCCCTCTGATCATCTTTGTGGCCCTGCTATGGACCTGCTCCAAAAGCTCGACATCCTTCTTGCTTTGTGGGCCCCAGAGCTGGACACTGAACTCCAGGTGGGGCCTCATGAGAGCAGAGTAGAGGAGGAGAATCACCTCCTTCGACCTGCTGGCCACGATCCTCTTGATGCAGCCCGGGATCCAGTTGGCCTTCTGGGCTGCAGGCCCACACTGACGGCCCATGTTCAGTTTTTCATCTACAGACACCCCCAAGTCCTTCTCCTCAGAGCTGCACTCAAGCTACTCTCCGCCCAGCCTGTATTTGTGCTTTGGCTTGTCTCGACCCATGGGCAGAACCTTGCATTTGGCTTTGTTGAACCTCATGAGGTTGGCATAGGCCTACCTCTCTAGCCTGTCAAGGTCCTTCTGGATGGCATCCCTTCTCTCCAGCGTATCGACTGTACCACGCAGCTTGGTGTTGTCAGCAAACTTGCTGAGGGTGCACTCCATCCCACTGTCCGTGTCTCTGACAAAGATGTTAAATAGCACTGGTCCCAGTACCTATCCCTGAGGAATGCCACTCATCATCAGTCTCCATTTGGACATTGAGAAGTTGACCACAACTCTCTGAGTGCGACCATCCAGCCAATTCCTTATCCAGTGGGTAGTCCATCCATCAGATCTGTATTTTTCCAATTTGGCCACCAGAACGTTATGAGGGACAAACACTTTGCACAAGTCCAGGTAGATGACATCAGTTGCTCTTCCTTTGTCCACTGATGTCATAACTCCATCATACAAGGCCACCAGGTTTGTCAGGCACAACTGGTAAAGCCACACTGGTTACCAGTCACTTCTCCTTCATTTTCCATGTGCCTTAGTAGAGCCTTCAGGAGGATCTGCTCCATGATCTTGCCAGGCACAGAGGTCAGACTGACTGGCCTTTAGTTCCCTTGGTCTTCTTTTTTACCCCTCTTGAAACTGGGGGTTATGTTTCCCCTTTTCCAGTCAGTGGGAACTTCACCAGGCTGCCATCACCTTTCAAATATGATGGTTAACAGCTTGGCAACTTCATCTGCCAGTTCCCTCAGGACCCATGGATGTATCTCATCAGGTCCCATCTTTGTGAAGGATACAAAACAGTGTATTTGCCATTCCTGGTCACTGCAAAAAGTATTTAAAATTTATCATAACAACTGGCTAAAACTTATCTTGGGGTTTCTGTTCTCCTGGGAAAGAAAATTTTGACTCAGCCTGCTTCAAGATTGATCACATTAGTTAAGCCATGTCATTCTGATAGCTAACAGACAAATTTCTATCCCAACCATACACTTGGAAGTGTCATGATGACTGATTTCCCGTGTAATTCACCCACAAACTGTCACGATTTAGTTAATTTATTGTGACATAATTATGAATGCAAATCACACTATCTGCAAAGACAAAAATGCATATTTTTGTCATTCCTGTCTCAAAACCAGTACAAGCTTAAGCAACCCAGAATTCAATGGACAACTAATAACCAGACTTTGTGATTACATGTGCAAAACTTTTGGTTACTCTGGCTGACGTAGAAAACCTTTGCTGCATCTCAAGATTCAGTTGCTGGTACAGCTAAAGCAGCTTCCCTTGTTTGAACAAAGCAGTATCATCAGCCCTCTGGGGAAAAGATACAGGGATTTGAAGCATATCCACCCAACTGTACTTCATAGTAATTGCACCTTCCCTATTTATGATATAATCTTCCAAAAAGCCACGTTCACCAATTTGGTAGGTGAACAACTTGTCTGCAAGCCAAATGGGTTATTGCAAAAAGTAATGAAAACAGTAATGTCATTAATGTGGTTAGATGAAAAGCTGCACTGGATCAGTAAAGAGGTCTGGAAAAATTAGGCCAGGTGCAAGAAAAGATATAAAATAGAGCCAAGACAAGTTAAGCTGAAAAATACTTTGTGGAGATGCAGAAAAGCTTAATCCTTTCAAATGGAAGACTAACAGAGATGATGGAAAAGGTGCAGCTGTTTGTTTCAAAAGCAAATCTATAATTAACTGCAACTAGGGATTTAAACTAGTATGAATCAGTTCTCATATTAACTGCCACAAAGCTTTAGCCCAATTAATATCTGAAGAGCAATTGGCATTATCTTCAGATCACTACTGATATTATTAGCATATCAATAATTTGTACTAAAATTGCTGGAGAGGATTAATTAAATTATATAATTGCTCCATGTTCCCCTTCTAGTTCTGTTGTTACTCCAAGTAGACTTAAAAGGCAAAAGGAACGAGTTGAATTTAGGAAGAAAACTATGGTTATACAAAGTAAACTACGTGTGTTACATAGAATGTGCATCATAGATACCAAAATTATCGCTGGTTTTACACACACCTATTCAAGCTTTCATTGTTTATAAAATAACTCTTTCTTGGTACATTCAGTTCATCATCTAGATGATACTCCATAATGCTTTGTGAGTCTTCAGAGGCAGCTGCTCAAGACATAGTGTACCCATATTTTGATACCACTCTTCAAAATCTAGATCAAATACTTCAAGGATTGAGAACATCATCATGATGCTTTCCTATTTTCAAGTTTGTTTTTGACTGCACAATTGCAGAGATAACGTCTTCATTTCACTGAATCTCAGCTGATTCCAAGAACAAATTCTGATTCATCACATACAGTGAACAGTTTGAAGTTCAGCAGCAAAACTCCTTCTATTGGTCTATACTTTATCCACATACCCAGACCTGGCTATTGATGTTTTATTATCAGTTATGAAAAAGCCAGGCTTAATCCTGACCAGAATTTGCACTTTAACTGACATCACAGACCACCAAGTGCTCTATGAACAAAGCAACACTCAAAGCCATTTAGACCTGACCATAGGGCACCAAATCACCATCTACTTTGCTCATGTGAATAAGGAGTGAGGGAAGTCATTATAAATGCCTTGTATTGACTTATATTTGTGTATCCAATAACCTGTCTTTCCATTCTGGGACTGCATGGCTTTATATGTCTAACCTGAATATTACTTCCAGTTCCTAGAGGAGGATGGGCATGGAGGGCAGGAAACACACACTTTGCTTAACGTGTAAGAAGTACTAATTCTGCCTTTCAGGCTCATAGGAAGGTAACCTAATAGTCTTACAGGTATACTATTCCTTATGAATTTAGAAAAGGCTCAATTTTTATGGCGGTGGCAAGGTTTGCTTTGATTTCAAAATCATGTAGCTGTCTTCAGAAAAAAACAAATCAACAGACAACATCAATTATTACAAAATTCACATAATGTCTTAGGCAAGGTTACTGTTCCCCACACACAGTTAAATTACACAGTCCCAAATTATTTATCACACCAGCTTACTAACTTAAGTTAAAACAATCAAAAGACATTATTTAGTTCCTAATATCATTACAATTTTATTAAAAACAAGTTGGAAAATAAACAAACAGACTCTTATGTCAGTTCAAAATGAGTTTTCCCTCTTTGATATTATTGCTCTTTCCTCTTTTGATGATGAGTAACTAAGAAAAGTAATTGCAAGTTGCATCGTGTCAACCCTGTTTTCAATTTTCAAATGCTTTTTTTTTTTTTGGTCTTTCTTATGCACTAAGCAAAAGCCATTAAGTAATAATGAATATTTTCTCAGAACTCTAGGGTACAGATTTATAAAGTGAGAGCTTCATACAGAAGGGGTAACATGTATATAACATGTATATAACATGACTTACATATGTTTACATACATATACATACATACACACATAAAAGTAGATATATTCAGTAAACTTTATTGTGAATTATAGAAAAAATGTACATATGTGATCTATCAATGTTTAAAAAGACACCACCACAAAGCAAATACACATTTGTCTTTAAAACCATATCACCTGCTTCCAAAATTTAAAGTTACGTGTGCAAAATATTCTTAAAGAAACCAGATATTTTATGTAAAAAAACCAAAACCAAACAATAAACCCATACAAAGAATATGTAAAAACATGTCAATTCATGGTAACATTTAATCTAGCACTTTGTCTAAAAACATTCAAAGGAAATTCAGAAACTTAAGGTATATACAATAAATAACAGCAAAGTACAGGTAATACGTTAAAGGCTATATAATGAAAAAGTCCTCTTTCAGAATGACTGCTCTGGGATCAAAGTGAGAAATAAATAATACATAAGAAGGGACAGAACAGGAGAGCATTAGACTGATAATTTATCTTGTAGATTGATTTATTTTAAGAAAACACCCTACAGTCTGATCTAGAATTATAAAATATTGCTTTAAAAGGCTGTAACATCAGATTCACTCGCACTGCTGTAAGCCAATTTAGTATCAAATATCCAGAAGGCATGCCTGAATTAAGAAAACCTTGGCATTCACTGTATCTAGCAGAAACGACAAAGAATTTTGATGAAACTCTAGCCAACATATTAAAGTTAAGATTAAAGAAAAGGTTGCTGGGCAAGACCGGCAAAGCAGCACAGTCTGGGTATCAGCAAATATGGTCTACATCTGCTCATTTAAACTGAAGGGATTTCCAGAGATTGCCCCTCAGTTAAATGATAGACTACACCATATTTTCATAGGGACAATAAAATAAGTGGACAGCTCAGTATCCAGCTGTGGATAGCACACTGAGAATTGGTCTCAAGTTATTTTAGTGGATGAGCTGCTACAGATAAAACGTATTTAAAGTCAAACGCTAAACTAAGGAAGAAAGAAAATCCCAAACTAGAAAAAATATGTTTTTAATCTTCACCTCATACATGTTCTCAGGCATCATCATCTCTTGTATTTAAATCTTAAATGGATTTCTGAGTCATGGCAAGGCAATAAACAGTAATTACTGGCAATAACTATAAATTACAACACATCATTTTCTACACCATTTAAGCATATAGTCTGCCTTACAAGCTATCAAAGGACCACACCTGCCACAAATGAGATCCAGCATATTGATTAGAATGTCAAGTCAGACTGGTTCCTGTTTTCAGCTGGCATTTTGTTACTAAGACTAGTGGTTTGTGTCCAAGAACGTGATTTTATTTCTTTAAAAAAATAAGCATAAAATCCATAAAGTGGATTAAATAACAAACAAGTCCCCAAATTAGAAAAAATAGAATTTCATACTATACATAATTTGAAATTGTAAATAAAAACCACCAAATTCTGTAAGAACAGAAATAAAACTGTTCACACATATAAAAAATATTTTCCAAGTTTACAACTTGATTGAAAGTAAATCTTCAAATAAAAAAAAAGCAGTGGTACAGTACTCTATCCAAAATATTAAACGAAAATATTATCCTAAATTGTTTAAGTAGATTGCATTGTATCCCAACAATAAGTTACTTTATACCTGTCCTGGCCAGGGGCTAGAACAGTATAAACAGATGTCTTACTGGGGAATGAAAAACATAAGCCAAGTTAAGCCTGTAAGTGTGCATGACTGGGATATATAAACGGCAAACTTAGTCATCTTTCCATCAAAAATTACTCATCATCAAATCCCCCACTTTCTTTAATTCTCTCTCTCTCAAAACACTTTATTTTCTTATTGCTGATGAATGGACTCTGAATTAAAAGCCCTGTGCTTCATCTATTTTATTATTCTACTGATCTGTTTGTTATACAGCTTCGCACTTAAGATTCTAGCCAAAAGAGTGATTTTTTTTTTTTAAATTAACCATAACATCTTCCTCTAATTTTTTGCACATTAAAGTTTACTAGTCATTGCTTGCATTCTTTGGGAAAGTGGCATTCTTATTCTATAAAGCATGTCCTATCCAGAAAAACTGCTTTAATGAGAATTGCTTCCATAATGGTTGGGTAATCTCTATCAGAACTAGATTATTAATGATTTTATCTTACTGCTTTACATACTTGCTGGCTTGAAGGTGTAGAAATATTTTCAGGCTTTCAATGTGGCAGCAATGCAGCACGCATATGTTTCACACTACATATTTAAAGTGTTTATCACACATCAGGAGTTTAGGAGAACAGTGTGATAAATCTAGTTTCAGTAAACCCTTTCCTAGCAAGTTTCTGTTTATCTTAACAAAATGATATGTTAGCAAACAATGTGGTCAACTGTTATTTACTGTGATATACATGCTTTTTTAAGCTTTAAATTATATCTTGCTCAGTAATGACAATACTTCACTCAATCACCTATAAGTAAGGATGGCACTTTAGGGCCTTAAGCTTAACTTCTTTGATCAAAAAGTTGAACTCTAGACATATTTTTCTACATAAATATATTGTTTTCTTATGGCTGCTGTAAACGAGCAGATTGTTACAGAGATGCTGACAGGACTTGCTAGACTTCATAACACTCGGGCAAAATTATTTCCCTTAAACACACATTCTCTTCTTTCTTTGTGGAGTCATCTGTATATTTAGAGTTTTACTTACATAGCTAAGACCCGATGTAAAACTCATTATAATATTAAACCTTGGTGGAAATATGAAATAAATACGAAAAGAAGTGGAATCTGAACTGAGTAAAGCAGAAAAAACATCTTCTCTTCAGTGAGGAAATATGACAACACAGAAAGAAGAGGGTTAGCAGAAAGAAGTGTGAAGGACAATGAGCAGGTCTTCTAGAGGAGAATACAAAAGCTAATATAATTAAAGGTAGTATGCTTCCTGAGTACTCACAGACTCACACAAACAGCTGTCAACAAAAATTATAGTAATATCAAATGAATAAGGAGGGGGAAGTAAGGAACATACCAGAAAGCAAGGGTTGGAGAAATATTAATAAGATTCAGCTAGGGTATGAAACTGAACTTCTCACAGAAGTACAGAGGTTTTTTTATTATTTGTATTTTTAGGAATTTTGCCCTTTCACACAACAAGGTTTGAACTGTTACTACATTTTTTTCCCAAACACTATTCCAGAGAATTATAATTACAGCATTAATAATGTAAATATAATATATATGGAATACATATTATACCCCAATATCTAGAATATTAGGATAAATAAGGTGTGCAATAATATATACATAGTATCTACCGTACTCTTACGAAGTTCTTTATACAGACAATGACAATGCATGCAAAAGAAGAAATTAAATAATTTAGAATTTTGCGCTGACTCAGTTCTCCCTTTTTATGCTTCAACTCTGAATATGACCTTAGAAGCTGAGACAGGCCTTGTACATGAAACTAGAGCAGAGACAATTACGTGACAGGACACCAGTAAGACAGGTTCAGCATAACACTGTGATAAAGAGGGTAACTTGCTCATCAGGATAACTGGTAAGCAGCAATACCTTGTGATAGGATTAATTTCTGAAAAAGTCAAAGATGGATCACGAAACAAGTAAGCATCAATTTCTAAACAGTATGGCTAAAAGTCACGGCCAGTACACCTAATCTGCCTCCTCAGTCAACCCAGGCTGTTATGTAGTGAGCAGGCAAGTTAACTCTCAACAGATTTATAGAATTCTATGAGAATTTCTGCTAAGCACTGTCTTTTACTTTTCTACCACAGGTATTTTACTGATTATGACTGAAGACACATTTGGATTAAAATGAAAATGCCCCTCATCTCGAAAGTGTTTTTTCCTTTAAGTGACATTCATACCACCAAATATCTCTTGCTAAGGCAAACTGCAATTACAAACTCTTTATATAGAGTTTACATTATTTAGTAATAACATCATTTATGCTTCCATTATTTATCCTGAATTTCTTGTAGTCTATCACCTTGCAGACCATGCATTTTTTTTTCTTCTTGTTAAATTTCCACATTACAGACTTGTCTCATGAACCATGGCTGAACCACACCTGCGTACTCTGAACGCTGTACAGGATCCTTCCTGAAAATGGAACAATCAACAATTAAGTCCTCTTTGCTAGGGAGGATATCTTCATCACAAACAAAACACAAGCTATAAAATAAATATGGATCATTATACTCAACTCAAAGATGAAGGGAAAAAAACCAAAAGATATTAAAAAGTTTCTCTTGTGTGATACAGATGTAGAGTATAATAAATTACAAAGCTCAACAAAACAAAACATTACAATTACTGAAAACCTACACCTCTGTAGCAGCTGCTGTTCTATATGCTGACATGTTATACACAGCACAAGCAAGCTGATGGATGGTAAATTCAAAAGACAAATAGAACAGAGCAGAGCAGAATACTTCAGTTGGAAAAGGCCTACAAAATGTTTGAAGTGGTATTTATATAATTATTCAAATTTCAGAAATATGCCATCAAGGAAAAAATAGTGAATTACATTTAGAATTCAGAAAAAAAAGTAATTCCTTTATTTTCATTCAAATAAGTAACTCTATGGTAAAGAAACTACATTGCAGCTGTAAGAAAGCAACTGCTATTTTTTTGCTCAGTAGTGGTTTGAAACACTAAGCTTTGGGTTTTCAAAAGAGCGTTCAAAATCATTGGATGTTTTAAAAAAAATATTTAAAAGCATACACACACATGGCTGCACGCCCAGACACAATCTATACATATCTTTTCTTATGAATCTTATAGGTTTCTGTAAAGCTTAGCATCATGAGGCAAATGGGATAGAGTTTGACTTTCCAAACTGTCTAATTTTATCTCTGAGTTGCTTTGGGATGGTTGTGACCATCAAGATCCACTCCCAATAGGAGAGGGCTTCCCATGTTAATACACCAAAGCAAACTTAACTCCTCAGCTTTACACACAAATGCCAAAATGACAAACTCTTGAAACAATTGAACCAAAATTCACATGAATTCAACTATTGCACTGTTTGATTTTGTTTGGATGAATGCCTGGGCCTTTAAGAAAACAATTACAATTTTGCAATTTCACTTATTTGCTTTTTGGTTATGTTTGCAGTTCCTGGACTTTCCATATCTTGTTCCTCTCTCACTATGGAACAGAAACTTAAAAACATTACTTAAAAGGGATTGTTATACAGGGGTTCCCAAGGCACCTGTCATAGAAGTTGCATAATTCCAGAAACAGATTTTTATGAATCTTAGGGTCCATGTATCATATTATGCAGTACATTATTAAATTCTATTGGCCTATACAAACGAATGAGATTAATTTGACGCTGCATAAGCAGTAAAGTCTTCAGGTAAACTTATTTCTTGTTTCAAAATCTAAACTACTTTTCTGTGCTTCACCTGGCCCATTCAAATAAGTATGCATTAATCTGTAAAAAAAAAAAAAAAAAATCAGACCAAAGGATAGAATGCATTCGATTTAAAATAACTTAATAAACAGTATGCTGCACTTGCCTGTTATAGGATTGGGCCTTTTTTTATTCCAAATATGATGAAAAAGAATTATACCCTCAGAGAAACCAAAAATGTACACCTAAATCTTAACAATGGCACATTTCTCTAAATGGGGAATAAGGACTACTCTGTTTTTATAAGATTCTTCTGATGTGTGCAGAATATATGGATTAAGTGTCTGCAGCAGGTGTGGGTTTTACTGAAAGAATTTTCTGCTGTCATCCAATGGCAAACTGACCAAAAGACGTAATGCCAACTTAATTTAAATATTTTATTATCCACCATGCAGGAGAATTCTTGTCACAGAAAATGTGACAATTTTAATTTTTAAAATGTATATGAAAGAATAATATATTAAATTGCTATGAGCAGCAAGGATTCTATTCAAGACTATACAAAATCTTTAAAACCTCTACCGAATATATTTTCAAAAAAGAAGGAATGCTACCAGCAACCTACTAGTACTCTCATAAAAAAACATTTAATATCAGTAAGCACCCACTGCACATATATAACTGCATATGTATAACTGCAGTCGAAATAGCTGTTTTGAACAGTAGTCTGAGCATCTGTATTTGGTATTGTAAAAGAGAAATAACAGTATGGTGAGAGGTAAAATGAGAAATGACCTTTACTGTCAGAAATTATCAGTGAGAATAATGATATGGCATATCACCTCTTACTAACACTGAAGACAGGTCTACCTGAGTATATACCTAGACTAATGCTACTTCAAATTCAGTGAGGTTGTCATACCAGGCAGGAAGACAACTGTGCATTCTGGATAGCGTTAATGATTCAGTCTGACAAATGCTGCTATTGTGCCGCTAAAAAGGAACTTGTCATTAATATAATTTCTGGGAGCATTCATTCTGCATAAAAAGCTAAACACATTGACAACTAGCTGATCCTAGGGGGAGCAAGCAGCTTTTGAAATCCAAGGGCAGAAAGATATGCCAGACTTCAAACATAAATTAAGATAAATTAGAATTTATAGAATAGGTTCAGAATAAGGCACAATATACATATGAACACTGGCATAATTATGCAAATTTGACAATGCCTGATCAATGATTTCCCTAGATACTTGAGAAACAGACATTGTCTCTAGTCTTAGGGGGGGTTTTAAAGCTAACATATTCGCCACCTGGTTTTGTACATACCTGACAGTGCAACCATGATCTTAGAATCACAGAATCATTAAGGT